>NW_023460006.1:0-44319 GCF_013731165.1 Rhagoletis pomonella
GTCCGACACTTAAGAGCTCTTGTGGTATTATGCGTATTTTTCGGTCCGTCCCCATGAAAGGGTTTTATCCATACGAGTATAGCATATCCTTCGAAATGGCGGTCGATGTTGGCAAGGAGACGTTGTCGTCGTTGATGTCGTTTATGTACGCATTTTCTTGTTTTAAATGTTTCAATTTAATTTTGCACGTTCGAATTAATATCACCATGCGCTTGCCTTTGGCATACACGCCTTAAATGCATGCTTTGCTTCTCGAGCTGAATACTTTAGGGGTCTCACTTTGGCTGCTTAGCTTTTTCGAAGGCAAATTTAATTAATTTTTAGCTTGATTGCATTTAAAATGGTACGCAATGTACACACATTTGTACACATGGATATATCCCACTACTTAGTATATGCTTAAACCATTTTCACAAGTTCGTTCACACATTCCCATCACAACAAAGGCAGTGGTTACTTTGTGTTTAGTGGCCTCTCTGGCAACTAAGCCACTAACTTGGCGCACTCGGAATTTATAGTTATTGTGGCTTGCTTTGTTGTCTGCCTCACTTAAATATGTAGTACAATACAATACCATTCACGCAGTAGATTCTTTAGTCCACATGAGCACACAGACACATACAGAGATATATTTTTTTGTGTTTCGTTTACTTAATACTTTTCAGCCTCCACCTTCCTACTCTGCTTTACGCATTTGTTGTATCCTTTTTATTACAGCTTTGCTGTTTTTCCTATCCATAATTTGGTTGCCTCTTGAATTTTTACCACCTCTTCTCGCCTCGCTTGTCCATACGTGCTCTTTTGCTTCATCTACCGCTTGCCCTTCGGTCCACCACTTTCACTTAACTCCTCTACTGTGTTGCTTTTTGGCTCTACTCAAGCGTTTTAAGTGGCTTTTTAATTAATTTTCGGTTTTTAACTTGTGATTTTATTAGTTTCAATAAATTTTTATGAAATTTCTAAATTTAGCAAACCGCAGAATAAACAAAACCATGAACGGGGCTGAGTTGAAATAATTTGCCTACCTTTTGTATGCCTCTCCAAATTGGGATCCTTAATGCCTGGAAAGAGAAAGAGAAAGATTTTATAAATATTGTATTGTATAAATATTGAAAAATATAGTACAATTAACAGACCCGCTCTTTGAGACTTTGAGGTTAGTCGCAGAAAAATCGTCTGCATGACTCCAATATCATTAGAGCTTATTACTTTTAAATCCCTATAAGCAGAATCTTCTTCCCGGTATTACCACTAAATAATGAAATGAAAATAACGGATCAGCGTGTAAGCTAAAGATAATGGTATATGTGTGTCACCAGTTGGGGTCTGTGAGGACTGGGAGGAAAGCTTATAAAGTTAAAAATTTTGAAATAATTTTCCTTATTTCTGTTGTTGAAAAAGTACTTTGAATTTGTGTAAATTTTATTGAAGAAATAAATGCTTACACCGGTTTTTCACTAGGCATTAAATGACACAATTTATAATGACAAAGCTGGGCAGTAAAATATATTTGTGTCATTACGTCAAGAAAAATTGCCACTCAATTAGTTTCCACATGGCATTTTTTAAATGGCAAAACTTTTTCGTCATTTCAATGGTGGAAGTAGTAACATATGATCTTAGAAACTGGTGTCTTATCCAACATTTTTCATAGGTAGAGAATTTTTGCTTTAGCATTTAATGGTGCAAACTTGTAGGCATAATCTATGAACAGTAAGCTCCCAGGCGATTGCAATAATAAGTAAATACTCGATTCCTTCAAATAGCAAACATATGTTAATATTCAATATAAACAAGTAAGAAAGTCTAAGTTCGGGCGGAGCCGAACATTAAATACCCGGCGCAAGTATTAAATATATGTTTTCCACCTTTCCGAAAGCTACCGCTACATGATAAGCCGGGGTGTATACATTTTAAGTAAATTAGCGTCCTTAAATTTCGAAATATTGAAATTTCAAGCATATCTGAAATTTACCGTTATATGAAAAGCGGCCCCAATTTTAGTCCGATTTCAACAATTTTCAACGGTTTGCTTTTATGTGGCAAGCACAATAACCATACCGAGCTTAGTACAAATTGCTAGAACGGTTAGCGAGATACATATATGTGATCACAAGTGGGCGGTGCTACGCCCATTTTCCAAAATTTTGTAATATTCTTATTTTTCGTCTAAAACTCATTGCAAATATCAATTTTGAGTGAATTATCTTCAGTAGTTACTAAAATATCGCAGTTTTCGTTTTTCTGAAAATTACCGTTATATGGGAGATAGGCGTGGTTATTGTCCGATTTTTAAAATTTTCGGCCATTTAGTATGCTGTACTAAGGCCAGCAACTGTGCCAAGTTTGGAAGAAACTGGTGCAGCGGTTACCAAGATATACACATGTAACCATAAGTGGGCGTGGCTACGCCCATTTTCCAAAAGTTTATAATATTCATATTTTCCGTCTGAAACTCATTGTAAGTATCAATTTTGAGTGAATTATCTTCAGTAGTTACTAAAATATCGCAGTTTTCGTATTTCTTAAAATTACCGTTATATGGGAGGTAGGCGTGGTTATTATCCGATTTCGCCCATTTTCAATACCATCCGTCCCACGCCCAAAAGAAGTTCACATACCAAGTTTCGTTAAGATATCTCAATTTTTACTCGAGTTATCGTGTGCACAGACGGACGGACGGACAGACAGTCACCGCTTAATCGATTTCTCTTTTCATTCTGATCATTTATGTATACATTTGTCTATATCTATCTCGATTCGTTTTGCCTGTTACAAACAACCGTTATGTGAACAAAGTTATAATACCCTTGTGCACAAGTGCGCTCGGGTATAAAAACGACACCTGAAGATGGGAGTCTAAAATTTAGACTCTAAGTAAACGTTTCAAAGATAATAGAATTGAAATACTGGCCCACATGATAAACCATTTTAAATTTATACTTTCTCTCCCGCACCAATTCCGAAAGTACGCACATAAATAATATCTACCTCTACCAACCACTACATAAAGTTCTTAATTTATACAAAACAACTCATAAAATGTCTCATAAAAGTATGATTAGCACTTCAAGAAAACCTAATCGGCCATCTTGTCGGACCATTTCAGAAAAGCATAAAATGTCTCAGTAACTTCAACAGCCACAAGAGAGAGAAATTCATTGAGACAATTTATGTATTTTTGGCAGTAACTCGACAATCGCTAAACTCATGCGCCTGCGATAAATCTTCGTCTACATACATACATATGTACTTACATATATACGTAAGTACAAACAAACTTGTACTCGTAGTAAAGTGCCTGTCCACAAACATAATTTGCATATTATTATCGCCAGAAACACTTTGAAAGATGTGTGTTTGAGAAAATGGCAAGTTGTCGTTGCTGGGTAGAAAATGAACCCGAAAAATCTCCGGTAGTAAAGCGGTTAAAGAGCATAACCCAAATGCACTCATTAAATTTTGCTGCATACATAAACTGAAATGCGAAACTCATTTCGGAGCAGACGCTTGGCAAAAAATTTGTATACATATATTTTAATGATTTAATGGCAAATGTCATAATTTATTATGTTATTAAAATTCCAAAGTAAAGTAAGTGAATACAGGGAAAATAAAGTGGGTCAAAAAGAAGGTGTACCCAGAATACGAGATTATTTAAGGGCAAGTTAATGAAATTTTTTTTTGGAGCGGAAATGCAGTGGTATAACAAGTGATTTGGCTAAGCGAGGCGCTCTTGAGTAAATTTACTCTAAATGAAATAATATACCCAACCCTAAGTAATAATGTGTGTTTAGTTGCTTTTTAAAAATTTTTAACAAAAATTTATATTTTTTTTAAGATAGGCTTTATTATTTACTCAAAAAAGAAATATCTGTATATATAATACGCGAAGGGATTTTTGTCCAGGTCATCAGATCTGCACCGTTTGCTCGATTTTTAAAAGTGTGGTGTCAAATTAAAGGGCTCCGGCTGCAGATGTGCAATGAGGTTTTACTTTTTTGAAAAGAGTTGCCACCTGTTAAAAAACTAAACTCAAATTATTTAAAAATAAATGCCAGGTGTCAAATTCAAGGGCTTAGGGTGTGGATGTTCAATAAGGTTTTACTTTTTCGAAAAGAGTTGCCACCTATTAAGAAATTAAGCTCAAATTATTTAAAACGATAAATCAATTGTTACAGTATGGGTTTCAACCGAAATGGTTTTGAAAATTGTGTAGGAGGGTTGCCACATGTTTAAAAAATCGAATTCAATTTTGATTAAAAGAATTTGGTTAGTGAATAAGGTATCACTATATAGGTGTCAGACAAAAGAGGTTTGAGAAGGTAGTAGTTGGAATATATTTCGAAGATGGTTGCCACCTGTTTCAGAAGTCGAATTAAATTATTTTATACCCAAGTTATATGAAATATTAAAAATAAATGACAAATTAAAGGTTTTTAAAAAATCTTTAGTTTGACAATTTATTTAGAATATATTTGATGTGTCTGAAGGTTGCGCCAGTTTAAAAGGTTAAATTAAAATTATTTAATAAGTTAAGTGAATTATTAAAAGATGGTTATCAATGGAAATGGGTTTAAAATCCTTTATTTCGGAACTATTTTTAAGAGGGTTGCCATGTGTTTAAAAAATAAATTTCAACTTAGTTCATCAGTTACTTGAAATATTTATAACAATGTTAGACGAAAGATATTTATGAAGATTTTTGTTCAAAAATAATTTTTTAGAGGGTTGCCGCCTATTTTTAAAGTCGTATTAAGTTTAGTTATACACATGAAATTTTAAAACACGAGCATCAAACGAACGAATGGTAATAAATCTTAAAATTGAGCATTTACAATTGTTTAGGGTAATAGAACAGGGTTACTACCAGTTGAAAAAAAAAATAAATTCAAATTATTTAATTGTCAAAATATGGTTATCAATCGAAATAGGTTTGAAAATAATTTATTTTTGTACTGTATTTAAGAGAGTTGCCATGTGATCTAATTCAACTTTATTCATCAGTTAATTGAAATATGTAGCACGATGCCAGACGATAAAAAGATTTTAGTTTGAAAATACTTTTAAAGGGGTTGCCACCTGTTTGAAAAGTCGAATTTGTTTTACTTATACACAAGCTAAATGAAGTATCGCAATATTAGTGTCAAACGAAAGAGTTTTTAGAAAACTTTAGGCTGATTACATTTTTGATTGGGGTTGCCACCTATTTTTTTGAAGATCATCAGATCTGCACCGAATTTCAAAAAAAAGTCAAATTAAAGAACTGGGATCCTACATAAATGTGTCATTAGGTTTTAATTTTTGAAGTTAGAACCTTTTTAGCGGTACATAGTGTTTTGAAATTCGATGAAATTTAAACTGGGTTTAAAAATGGGTTAGATGAATCATTAGGAATATTTTTTGAGGCTTTTGAATTAGGTGCCACCTGTTTAAAAAGTTAAATTCAATTTGGCGTTTTAACGCCATGCGAGTTCACTAGTTTAATCTAAACGGCTTAAAAGTTCTTCATTCTATTCTTGTGGTTATTGACTAAGGTGAAGTAGCCACGCAGGTTCCATGTGATGTGTTAAGCCCCTGCGTGGAATTTTAAACCACTTGTAAAGCCTCATAACCACGGCAAGGATGTGAATTACTGTGTTCGGCTTTTCTTGTACACGAAGAGACCAGCTAGAAAGCCAATTCTCTATTTACCAAGAAATATATGTTTATTTATTTACAGAAAATATATTCTAGAATTTCTTCATTTACTTTTCTTCATACAAAATTTAAACCCTCTTTGCCTGGTCCGTTACAGATTCCATCACAATTTGAACGCGTAAATCACCGTTTAAATGCTTCAATATACAATTTTCACAGCTTATCTCTTCAATCCCAATTATCGCTTTAAATATTTTCCAAATAAATTCGCTAAAACGTGCTAGTTCTACTTAACTGCAACAACGACATTCTTCTTCTGCCCAGCCACATTGTCACAGTTAGGCGGCAGTGAAAATCTAGCCGTCGTTGTACTGGTACTTCATACCAGTTTGTAGACGAAAATTATTCCATTCAATTTTAATTCGTTAACGAAGTTTTCAACAGAGCAACAACAAAAACAAATGCGTAGCTACGAAAGAACAATGGCATTTTTGTGCAACAAAAACAATTACAAAACACACATAAAACATAACAACGGATGATGGAACAAAAGCGCTGAGGCAGCAGACTGAGCAGCCAACGAGTAGTTAAAGCATTAAAAGTTGGTTGGTAACTCTGCGAGAGCGAAGCTTAAAATATGGACGCGCACAATTTTATTTACAAACAAAATCCAAAACAGCAAAAAAGTAAAACAAACTAGAAAAAACATAACAGCGCGTTCAAAAAGTCAGGGTTGCCACGCCGTGAGGCAGAAAGCTTGGAAATATGTATGTAGTAATAAGAAAAAAGGATAGATTAAAGTAAAGGCACGGGGAGGTTATGGAGGCAGCAATTGTTGTCACAAAAATTAAAATGCAAATTAGCCAGTGTTGCTAAATATTGGCATGTTGCTAATGAAGTTGTTCCTGTTGCTGCTGCGGAAGTAAGGACAGCAGGCGTTTGTTGAAACAAAACAAAAAAAAAACAAAAAAAAAGGACTTGAAGGAATGTTACGTTTCCGTTCAAGCTGTTCGGGCTCGTGTTTCCGCTGAAAAGTTGGCGCTGGTTGTTGATGGTTATTTTGCCGCAGTCAGTTGAGTTAAATCGAGTGAGGAGGTTTTTGGTGTTTTTTTTTTTTAATCAAGTTTACTTCTGAACTTGGTAAGGCTTTTAGAAATTTTTTGGAAAACATTTATTTTCTTTAATTTTTTGTGGTTTTGAAAGGCAAATAACCTTAAAAATATGGATAAAGAAAAAATATTCATAGAAGGCAGATGTTGTACCCAGCATCTAGGTACTAAGGACTTTAAATATTTCGGTCAAGAAAGCCCGATAAACTATGTATTTTTATTTTTATAAGAAATAAAGTTGAGATTTAAACAAGCGTTAGAATCTAAAAATTCAGGAAAAAATAAAAAACTGGGAAAAAAAATGTTGAAACGTGCAAAAAATACCGAAATACCGAAAAATATTGAAAATGTGCAAAAAGTCCCAGAACATTCGGAAAAGTCTCGGAAAATCTGAAGCAATATCAAATGTTCCGAAAAATTATTTAATTCGGTGCGAATTTCCGTCATCCCTTGTAAAATTTGCATTTGTCCGTAAATACATCACTCATATCTTATAAATTATCAAATTAACATACCAAAAATTTTTGAAAACTCGACAAAATTTAAGGAAACATATCCTAACAAATACATAAGAGGTCACGAAAAAACATGCAAAGTCCGGATAAGATACTTTAACAAATCCGGAAAGTTCTCTGAAGAAGTCTCAAAAAAAGATTCGGTTCAATACTAAAAGGTTTTGAGAAGTCCCGTAAAAGCTTGAAAAAATTTCGACAGGATCCTCGGGAAGAGGAGTCTGAAAAAATTCCCGGAAAAGTTTATGGTTTATTTAAATTTTTGATCTCGAAAAACTCTCGAAAATCCAGGAGAGTCAAAATTTTTAATAAAACCTAAAAAATCTGAAAGAGTTCCAAGAAAATAAGTCTCGAAAGACTGGAGGAATTACTATGGAAACTTATAAAAAACCGGAGAACACTTGTAAACGTCAAATTATTGAATCATTTAATTGTTTAAGTAAAAATTATTGACTTGTCTTGCCCAAAAAATGAAAAGTCTATGTGAAATCAAGTTCTATAAAATACTGATATTCTTCAAAAACCAGTGCGCAATTTTTTCACTACGTTTCTGATTTTAAAATTGTATTAATTTACTTCGAATGGGTACAAGTTTTTGAGAATAAAAACCACTTAGTAGCCCAGTCAAGTTAGCTCAATAAATAGGCGTAAGCTTACCATAATGTTGGGAACATCATTTAACATGAAATGTGAAAAGTTCGCGGGTTTTCGGGTTTACTTCGAGATGATTGGGTTCTTGGGACCATATCGAGATCTTCGCGGCTATTTCGAAAGAGCACTTGACTCTTGCAAAACGGTGTCTAGAGTACTAGACAGTTGCGAACAGGTACTGTAAAAACTAGGAACCAACAACAGAGTAACCTTGTGGTGGGTTCTGGGCCATGAGAGCTTCGATAGCAGTGGAAAGGCTGACACTTTAGCGAAATTTGGTGCCCAACGGAGCTTGATCGGCCCTCAGACTTTCTTTGGTCCATCCTGAGGATACACACCAGAGCTCCGATGTGGATGCGAAAACTTGCAAATTACACCCCAATAGCGCACAAGGAGCGACAACTCCCTCTCGTGGAGTCTCGGAGTGGCTGGTAAATCTTAGCAGAAAGGGTTTAAGAGCTCTTGCCGAATACCTGACAGGACACCGCAGGGTGAGGTACCTTCTACACAAAATGGGCCTCTCTGAGGAGACGAGCTGCGGTTTCGTGGGCTAGGGAAGGAAACCTGGCAGCATATCGATGGCTGAAAGGAAGATCGACCTATATCGGCAGCCGGTTCGAGAACGCTTTATCTCAGAAAATTTTTCAATAAAGCCCTTTTTCGGAATTTGTTTGAATAACTCCCTATCTAAGTATTTGACTGAAGAACGGCCAATTTTAGAACTCAGTTCAAAAATGCCCTATCTCAGCTGTGGCTTCAAAAACGCGCGTTTTTGAACCAAATTCTGAGGTAGGGTGTCCTGCAATCAAATTTTTGTTACAAGAGAAAGTGATTGAAAAAGATTTTAGCTTGAAAATACGTTTGAAAAGGATTTCCACTTGTTTGAACAGTTCAATTTAGTCAACTTATACACAAGTTTTATGAAAAATTAAAAATTAAATCTCGATTAAAAAAATAAATAAATTTTATTAGGCTTGCCACCTTTTCGAAAAGTCGTACTGATTTAACTAAATATATTCGTATATTATACGAGAGGGTTAAGCTGTTTTTTTTTTGAAGTAGGAACTTTTTTTATCGGTACAGGGAGATTTGAAATTTTGGAGATATTAGAAATCGAAACTATGCGACACCTCTTTTCACTCAGAAACGGCTGCACGGCATTTCGATGAAATATGGCACTCGAATCGCTTATAACTCTGATTAACATTTAGAATATTTTTAAGATTTTTAAATTCGATTTTGGGCATTTTAACGCCATGCGGTTTCAATAGTACTTTTAAAAAGTCTTGACTTCATATTGATCCAGTTAACCTCCGTAGCCGATATTTTACATGTCTGTCAGGTGGCACTTCTCGAATGGTATATAAAAGCATTTACGGAAATCACATTTGCTATGTGTTATCTCTAATATTGATTCTGCCTACATTAAAATGAATTCAATAACTTTAATCATTTTTTTAATAAAATTTTCAGATTTACGATAACATATAAATTTTTAGTATATTTTCATATCTATTGACAAACAAAAATGGAGGTGGCTATTAGAGGGAGCTCTTTTAACCCATTCCTCTTCAACTTCTTATAATTACTTACACTCATCAACAATAGGACGTACGACAATGAATTACTATCAAACTCGAGTGCTTCGCATACACTACAAGCAGCGCAACCTTCACAACTGATAGCGCCACCGCCGAATTCATGTAGCTGCTATGTATGTATGTGCTCAGGAGAGAAGATATCCAGCAATTTATCACTGCCATGTTTATACCGTCAACTACATTCCTGCATGCATACAAACACGTAGCCGTACACACTAGCGCGAACCATTTAGTTGTTTACCCTCTCATCGCCTTCCATAGCTCCGCCAAAATTGGACACTAATAGCCTTCGACGCCAAAGCCATGAGGACGTGCGCTCTCACCGCATCGCTTCTGTGACCGGCTATCAAATGTTAATCCAAATTAATTTCGTATAATTAAAATCACCTTTAAGCCGAGGTCATATATTACACGGGACATTTACTGAGCATGTGAGATATTCGAGAAGTGTATGTGCGCGATTGTGTCCTAACACCGCAACGTCGTTTGTTGATATCCAAACAACTAGCGACCAAAACACAAACAGAGGCTTGAGTACACGAACAAGGTGCAAGTATTTAGTTCTTGCTGAAGGTGAAGGATAGCAAAAGCTTTATTGGCGCGAGTGCCATTAAGAGTAGAATAGGAGTTGGCTGGGCTTAAATAGAAGGTCAGCGCAAAAGCCGAAATGGCTGAGACAGTTTTTTTTATGGAAAAAGTAAGCTGCTAAAATTTTTGCTGGATTATAATGATTGCTAAATTTAAACAAATTTGCTTAGAGCTGGGAGATGTTGGACAAAGAGGAATATATTGAAATAAAATTAATAAAAATGGCATGAGGCAATGAACTGAAATGAACTGAAGTGATATGAGGTCAGATGGTAAGAAAGGAGAACAGTGAAATAAAAGGCAATGGAAAGGCTTGGAAGATTGGCACGTAACATAATGTACGTGGAAGCAGTTATTGGAGAGACATGTGTAGAAATAAATTGAATTTGTCGAACAGGCAAGATCAAAAACTATAATGCATTGAAAACAGTTTATTACACATAAAAAACGCCGAGACACCTCATATAAATTTTGGGTCATAGATTACGGATCTTTTATTTTACAAAAAAAACAAGCTAATGAAGAAAATCGATGAGTGAATAAAAAAGTTGTGAATGAAATATGAGCCGGAAAGAATTTTACTCAAACGCCACAGTCATATTTACTTGGCCATAGTCGTACATAATCATACATGGCGTATGAGTAACTTTCTTTCCTGCGCCTATTTCATTCAAAAAAATGATTGAGTATTTTCACTTGATCATTCACAGCTTTTTTATGCACAGATTTTCTTCGTTAGCAGGAAGGCTTTAATACAAATAAAAAAAAATAAAAAGGATCTATCATTAGTAATTTTTTCCCTGTTAAAATTTGAAGTTTTTTATTCACAATGCAAATGATAATCTGCCTTATCCTGAGTTTCGCCTGAAAAAAAATTCGCCCGAAAATTTGTCATCCGCACATAGTAGAACCATGGAAATCAAAAGTGAAAAGTAAACCGGTTCGGGGAAAATGAAACTCATGAAAAGGCTGAATATCTTTGGAACATGTTTTGATCTAGAAAAACGGTATATAGGCCATATAATCCATCACCCCAAATTTAGTTTACGTGTTTCGGCGTTCTTTGTGTCTCTTCAAAACTTAAGATTTTCCTTACAGCGTAATTTAACTATTTTATTCCAAAAAGCAAGGCAGTTGGACAGGTGAATTTCTTACACCGTTCGGAGCTGAAGAATAGAATGTTCATCCCGCCCATATAAGACAATTTAATATACCTTTTGCTACTCTTTGCATGCTCAACATATGAGCAAATCTTACGAGTTATTACATTTTTCGACAAAGACGTTTTTTGGTCGAAAATAGTGACACACTTTCCTTAGGCAATGCATTATCTTCAGTTTTGCATAAAGAGCAATATTCCATCGCGAAATTGTATTTATTTAAATGAAAACCTAGAAAAGATAAACTAAAAAAAGTAAATGTAACCAGGGCTTCGGAGCGGACTGAAGCAAAGGATTTTAGCTGGAGTGGAGCTGGAGCAAAGCGCTCAAAAAATTATTTTGCTCCTTAGCTTCAATATTCTGTTTTGGTTATTTTCTGGCCTAGCAACGATTTACATATTTTGAAATATTTTTACTGTTGTTTTTCCCCAAAAATTTCAACCAGCCACCGACGTAAAACCATACGGTACGACGACCGGCACGACCTACCTTATGGGCTTCCGCACACTGGACTGCTCAGTCCGCCTAAAACTGGTTTTGTGTGGATAAGAGGGGGAAGAGAGTTCGAGTTTACCTCGTTCATTTCAGTCTGTGAAAATCGCGGATTGACGGTGGACTGACACGCACACATAGACAACATGTTTTGTATTTCTTTTTGTTTGCATGTGCCACATACACTAACACAATCAAGCGTAGTTCATGCCCTGCAGTAAAATTTAGAGACAGTCTCTTAAAGCGCTAGCTCCGCCCTACATATTTCAGAACTATCTCTGAACTAGTGCAAAACGGCTGCAGAGAGGGACAGTTGAAACTTTCGGTGTGTTAATTGCGCTCTGTTGAGAAGTAAATGCACAAATTCGCACTTCTCGTACAATACGAAAATAGCTCAGCGGGAAGACCTCCGACTCTAACATCGTTGGTCACGAGTTCAAATCGCGGTGGAGGCAGTTGTGATTTTCAGATTTAAGAAATTTAAATTGTTAAGAGTGCCGCTTAAAAATTGAAGAGAAAGTGATCAAATTTAATATAAAAAGAAATAAAAAATAAATAAAAATTTAATAAAATGCTATCTGTAAAAGAAGAGAAAAAAACGAAAAAATATCAAAAAATCGAATAATCAGAATTTTTTTTAATAAAGAACTCATTTTCGCAGATGTGTCCAAAATGGAACAGTCCAGAATAGAAAAATAATCAAATAACCCAGTTTTAAAATTTTTTCTCATAAAAAAACTTACTTCCCAGAACTGTCCAAAATGGAACCAGTTTAGAACTAGTTCGAAAGTTCTGCAGAGGGCGGCAATTTCCACTTCGTAGGACATCGCCATGTAAAAAGAGACAGTTGAAAGCATTGCGTTGGGATAGATCGAGAACCAGTACCGCCTCTTAAAGAGCTAGTTCTGCGCTAGTCCTGAACTAGCGCGATTTACTGCAGGGTGTATACAAAACTGAAACCTGTTTTCGGCCGACTGCCCAGTTCAGTGTGCGTTCGAGTGGTGGACTGTTCAGTCCGACTGAGCAGGCTAGTGTGCGGAGGCCCTATGGGATTCTCGTGTTAACGAAAGCTCACAGATTTTTATTTTTTTTAAAGTGACTAGTCGTTTTTGATACCTGTTCGGTTGTAAAAGGGAAAAATTAGTCTCTTCATAGGACATGCTCCAACAAAAGCGAACAGTTCATTCCATATAAAGAGATCAGAAGAGGTATTAGTCGCATGTTCCTTTGCGATTCTGTCTGTAAATAAATGAATAAAAAAGATGTTTTTTATTGGGAGCAGGAGTGGAGCAAGAGCGGAGCTCGGAGCGAAGTAAAATACAGGAGCGGAGCTAGAGCGGAGCGATGAAAAAAACTTTTGCTTCGAGGCCTGAATATAACAAATTGTTATTAAACAACTCGTGCTCATATACCCGTAGTTGTATATGTAACGTATACGCACTGTATCACCACACACAATTTGCCCGCACGCCTTAAATTAAAAGTCTTATTATTAAAAAAAATAAAAATGTATATTAGTGTGAAATATTTTCCTGCAGTATTCTTCACGAATATATATATTAATTTCTTCATATGGGCGAATCCAAGAAATAGCCAACCAAAATCGTAAAAAATGCTTGCAATTAGAATTCTCTCATTTTTGTGTCAAAAAAGGCATAGTACAACATATCCTTATTTCATCTTTCTTTTCACATATAAGCACTATATCTTTTAATAAAATACCACAATATCGCTTCAAAAAAAATCTATTTTTTCAACGAAAAAAAGCAACGTCCATAACGTAACATCCCGAACGCACATAGACAATTGTTTTAAAGTTAATTTAACCTTAAGTTTGCTTTTATATCACATTTTGTAAACTTCATTATTTTCTCTTCAAAACTTTTTTGTAGATTGTGCTCCCCATGCATGGCAATATGCGCAAATCGGTTGACTTTGATGGTCATATCAAAACCGCTTCCTTTTTCAGTATCGTTCGAACGTAAATTTCGAATGCAAACACCGATATTAACCCAAATTCAAATTTCCATTGTTTTGTTCTCATAAGTACTGCTATAAACCTTCCCTTATACCACAAGAAGTTTTTAATTCATAATATTTTTGTCGGCAAAAAAGTTAAAAGAAACTTTCGAACGTAACGTCCGCAACGGTAGGATTTGCCCATATACATATATAATAATTTTAGAATGAATTTCGAGTGTGTCAAAAAAAAATTTTAATATTGGAATTTTTGTTTCGGAAATCAGCGTCATCTTATAATCAAGGAAATTTTTTGTCATATGGCGACACACTAGTTTTATTACTTTTGATTGCTTCGTTTTGCCAAGAAGCACATTTTCACCATTTAATGTTAACATTTTGAAGTATCTTTAAAAATCAAAAAATCGTTAAATATCAAAAATTGCAAAAAAAATTAGACAGATATTTTGCATGCAGCCTTTTTTTTAATTTGGTGGTACACTCTTGAAACTTCACAGATATGTTAGGTTTTATCCCAGTTCTCATTTTGTCTAACATAAACATTTTATTTGAAAACTTCCCAAAAGTGATTAAAAAAAAAATAACTATGATTTTTTCGAGTGACAATGAAAAAATTAGTAAAAGAATTCTCTGAAGTGAAATACGTATTTCTCCAATAGTGGCCCCAAACTGAAATAGAAGTCCTTTCAGGGGAAGAGGGAAGAAAGATATCTTTCTAAGACCCAACCATTCAGCGTCAATGCCTAAATTCACTCAAAAAAAAAAATATAGATCTCCATTCTCGTCTTATGGAATTTAGTTTAACCTGGTTTAATTCGCTTAAGAATGATATTTATTTTTCTTCCTCCAAGAAAAATATCAATTACAAGCCGCTTACATTCAGATACTAAAAATAAGAAAGTAGAATACCCTTCCACTCCATTTACGCCAACAGCAGCAGATAAACACAAAGCACGACCCACACAACTGCCTTTGGTGAAAATAAGCGAAGAAGGAAAGCGATTACAATAACAAGAGTAGTAGCAAATCTAGATCCCATATTGAATGTCTGCTTGCAACACCTGCCCATTGTGCCACAAACCAAACTGCAATCACATAATTTCTGTGGCAATAAATTTATTCGGTACGCGCGAGTAGCCACAAATGGATTTTTCCTTCGCAAAAGTTGTGCGACGGACAACGTCATGGCTTACACGTTACAGAGTACTAGTAGAGTGCAAAAGAAAGTAGCCGAAAAACTGGAAAAGAAAATCGAATAGTAATAACTGATGCAAGCGGAAATTGTAAAGCATGAAATTGATTTGTATGGGTGTTATAGTACCTACATACATATGTAGTAATGGAGCCGCTACTTGTAGTTGTCGTGCAGGTGTGTTCGTTGTTTATTTGTATTTGAGATGCAAGTGCGTTTTTGTACTCGTTTCTAAATTGATGCGTTGCTGTGGCAAGCGTTGCATGAAGTTTGCGTGCATAGACTAACTTCGCGTTGCAATTTCACGCACTTGGCATACGCGTAGGTGGCAATGATGGCGATCAAATTAAAATTGTGGATATAAGATACACTCTAATTTTTTTTTATTATTTATAGTAGGTTTAGAATTCAGTATTGCTTTCATTTTGAGTTGTGTATTTATGTCTTTGCTTGAGGAATAAAAAGTAGATATTTTGTTGAAAGAGAGAGTGGTATTTGGCATGAGAAGGTGGTTTGGCAGAAAAATAGTTTTCTTCCGTATGTTCATTTCATAAAAGAGAACACACTACAAAGGTTGCCACAATGGTTGCCTCGTGTGTATTGAACAAGAAAAACGGGTTGCCTCAACACGTTACTTTAACGATTGCCCCGTGTGTAGGCAGCATAAAGAGTTTAAATATTTTGATTTTCAACTGGATTTGTAGCATTACCATTTCAATTCCAACCATTTGAAACATCAGAACTACATTTCTTCTTCTTCCATTTTCTTGGCCTCAGAAGCATATTTACTGCTTTACCTTTTCTAAATGAAATTCACTGTCATATACCTATCGTAGATTTATTTTCACTGCAACAAGTTGCAATTAACTCCTACTACAATATAAAAGACAATCAATTCACTTTCGAGAAATCGATAGTACAGCCTATACTGCAGTTTCATATTCAATAAAATTTGTGTTGTTAACTTCAGTAAACAGTGACGCGCCAACAGGGACAGCAGGAAGGTTGGTAGTCTTCATAACGGAGTATGCAACACAAAATTTTCAAGCTTGAAACGAATATATGTATATTAAACTGAGTAGTCAGACGGATGCTTTCTTGTATTTCTGTGTATAGCCTAAGAGCTTCATGCACCCTTCTCTGGCTACCTCCCGAATTAAAAATGCAACTAAGTGCTTGCACAAGAGACGAAAAGCCAATGCACTAGATATACAGTGAGCGTCAAAAGTAAGTATGCCCGACGTTTTTGTTTTTTTTTTATAAAAATAGGTATAGTTCATTCAACAGAAAAATCCACAACCTTTGATATTTCAGAATTTTTTCGCTGAGGGATTATGCGTTACGTGGATGAAAATGCGACAGAAAAAAAATTCGCAAAAATCAACTGCAATTTTTAGCGACTTCGAACTTCCTCCTTATTATATTAAAATTGAAAAGCGGAAAATTTCTTGCCTTTTCCCCGAGTTCTCTATGAAATAAAATAAAACTGATGCTTGTGGTTTTTGCTGTTGAATGAACTATATTTTTATAAAAGGGTAAGAAAATTTGGTATGGCAAATATAAGTAAATAAAATCGTCAAAACGTCCGGATAAACTTATTTTTGACGCATACTGTATACTTATGTACAATATACAAGCACACATACAAAGGTACAACCATTTATGAGTGCATACAAAAATCTTCTTCCTCTCTCTGTTAACCAAATGCAGCAGACAGAAATTGCAATGAAGTTGCAGTTGTCCTTTTAATTAATACAATAAATTGCTGATACTGCAATGGCAATTGCTGTTGTCTGTTGTCTACGCACGTTTGTTTTGTTGTTGTATTTTATTGAAGGTTATTTGCATGCAGCCAATTCAAAGTCAATAAATTGTTGACACTGACCTTATGTTCAATCTGTAGTTGACATTCAGCAAGCAGTGGATTTAAAGATGCTCCTCGGCGTGGAAAAGGTAAAATTTCTGAAGTGAGCAAAATCTACTTGATCTTGAACATCTAGAGGAATGAGTTTGAAAATTTGTATTCATTTTAATTGAAGTCAATGTTGAGGAAACTTACAATATTTGATGTATGTAGAGAAAAAAATTAGGTAGTAGGGTGTGAAAACAGTATAAGTGACTCAAAGAGCCTGATATATATAAATTTTTTTTAATTCCAAAATCCCACAACAGATAAGATACGAAAAGAGTTTAAAAGCGAGTCTGAATCATATAATCCAAGAGAAATCCCACTTTACTCCTGATCTAATCTAATTCAAATTTATTCGTTCCATTCTGTCTGGTACTTTAATTTCTCCTATTGTTTTCAGTAGCACTCATTAATATCCTATTTCGTTAATTAGTTAATGGATTGGATGTAAAGCGCAAACTGGTCAGGAAGCTTTTCAACAGGGCAAAAAGATCACATCAGTGGGTCGAGTACAGGGCTGCTCTCACTGAATACAATAAACTCATTAGACGCTCCAAGAGGGGAAACGTGAACGCAAGAATGTGAGTCAATAGAAACACTGTCCTGGGCCTCACTTCTACAGAAAATTATGTTGAAGGAGCCTTCTAATGGGATAAAGGTACGATGGTACCTTCACGAACAACAACGGTGAAACTCCTGAATACCTTCTTTAAGTTCATTTCCCAGGCTCTTCGGTGCAGAAAGATCAGACGACTCACATCTCTGCTTAACATAGGTTCCCCAGGGTTAGAAGTCTTAGCTGGTCAGGCTCCATCTTTGACAGGGACAAGGTACTGTGGACGGTAGAGTTCTTTGCACCTTTCAAAGCTGCAGGCGGAGATGGCATATATCCGGCACTAATTTAGAGATACATTCTTTTTATCATCGCGCGCTGGTCTGTTTATTTATGGCAAGTTATTCACGCAATACATACCGTATACTTGGAGGAAGGTATCCGTCTTATTTATTCCTATATCGCGCAGCGTATTCCATTCCTATTCCAAATATAATTCCATTCCCATCCATTACTTTCTATTCTATTATCTTCTGTTTCATTTCGTTTAAATTCAATCTAAACCATTTCCATGAATACCATTTCGTTTCCTTTTTCCATCGCTTCAGTTCTATTGCGTTTCATCAAAATTACTAAATTTTAGTTTTCCACTTCCCTTCTTTTATTTGAAGCCAACTTTCCCACCCGCTCCGAAATGCCGAAAGTGACAGTCTCGCATCTAATAGTAAGTTAGTGACTGATTTCTGGGCTCTTGAGCAATTTCATGGTTTCATAGCTTCCAGATTGCACTTCAGTATTTCACCGCCTCTATGCACTAAAACATTTTCCCCGCTTTCCTATCACTTCCTGTGTAGGGTTTTCAACATTTTTTTGCCTACGCCGCGTTGCGACCATTGTTTTCGCCTTAACTTTGTGCTTAGTTTACTCATTCTCTTTCATAACATCTTTCACTCTCCCTCTCCTCCTCTCGTCACTCAAACAGAATTAGTGCCTTATTGTATTCTGTTAATTGAAAGTGTTGGTCGGATGGCAGAGCAAAGAAATGCTTGATAATAGAACGTAACAAGCAAATAACCAACTAAATAGCAACTAGCAAAATAGTTCATAGCAAGTTGGCCAGAATGAATGAAGGAAGGAGAAAGACGCAGCAGAGGAAAGGATACGAGGAAGGAAGTGCAGAAAACTTGCGCTAAAAGCAATGGGTTCAAAAGGCTAGAATTTTTTTTGAGCTCGCTTGACTTGCTTGCAGTGTGGCGCGCGCAGTGCTTTACCACTTTTGCCGTACGAGTATTTTTATAAGTGCCAATGGCTTGGTGGGCAGCAAAATGAAGGATAGTGCAAAATAAAAAATTGACAGTTGTTGCGACCCGCCTGACAGCTGCTGCGGAAGTTGACTTAACAGTTGCAAAAGCTGTTGCCGCAACCGCTGCTCATTGAAGCTTTGCTTTGGTGTAGGATTTTTTGGATAAATACTGGCATGGCTGTGCGCGTATTTGCCTTTCGCTTTAGGCTTTCGGAGGTGAGAAAATTGAGCGAACGAGCAACAAACTGCTTTTTCTTTGTTTCCTTCGTAGTCTTCTGCTAATGGTTGCCCCCAATGATTATGCAAAAATTTTTAGTTACAATTTACCAAGTTTGCACAGCTTGAAAGTTTAAACTCATTTCCGTTTTGAAACGTTAAGCTTGCATGCAGCGGTTGCAACAATATGTTTTTGTGTAGGACTTTCTTCTATTACAACTAAACTAGAATGGATTTATTAAATTTCATTTTAGAGCATGAAACTGAAGTGGCTTGAAATTGATATGCACGCAAGCATAAAGCGGTCAAGTGGCGAGTATTTTTTTTTTTTGGGGTGCACAGTTGACAAAGGGGATATAATTTTCTGGTCTTTTGATTACTACGAAAAGGAAATATTAGTTGGTTCTAACAATTGCACTCGTTTTGAAATCATATTCAAAATAACTATTTCTTTTCGCACAAAATTCTTTTTGTTGAGTGCTTTCTTTCCAACTAATGGCCGACGGGGCGTATGCGGGACCTACAACCTATGATCAGTTTGCATTTATACACATCCGTCGCCTCTGAATTAATTACACTGGTTTATAGCAAAAATGTTTTATGGATGTCACTATCCAATTTCTATGTAGAATTGCTCGGTGATTCCAAAAATAGAGTTAATTTTTTTTTTATGGATACGTTTTCGAGATATTTTCAATTTACCGTTATTCAGCCTAAAGCAAAAATTGCTTATTGTGATAATAAGTGAAATCTGGTGGCTAAAGCGACCTACAATTGTCGTTTTTTTAATATGTTTTACAAAAATACTTTACTTTTACAAAACTGGTTTAGGCTCAGGGATGTAAAACGGCCTTTTTTCTGGTGCGGTCTGATGTACATTTATACATATGTAAATTTGGGTGCAGCACTCTCCAAAAAAAATCGGTACAGTTTTTCCATCGGAATTAAAAAGTTTATAAGATCCTTTTTGGGACTTTCACCCAAATATTTTGGAAAAATCTTAAAATTTACGTTAGCTGGACCTGATCGGAAAATACCTCCAAATATGTCACTATTTTGATCCCGTTGATAAAATGTTCAAACATTTTCATGCAGACCTCTAAGATAAAAATTCTATCACCTGAGGGGATTTTTTGGAAAAAAAAACATTTAGAAAAAATTGTATTAATAAATATTCCAATTTTTCGACGTTCTTTCAAATCGGTCCATCTCACGGTAATCTTAATATTTTTCCAAAATATATGGAATTTTTTGTTTCCGGCATAAAAAGCTGCGAATTTTTTTTGGTGAGGTACGCTAATATACATATACATAAGAGTAGTGTATGTACATGATTAAAAAATTAACGGTATCAGAAGTAGTATTCTTTTATATCTTCTTATACAGAGATACATTACCTTCATGCAGTTATTAAAAAACCGATCCTTTTTTTATCGCTATGTTTGTCGATACAGTAATCCAAATAAGCAGATTCACGTGTAGCGATGTTTACGTGTAATTCTAAGCAAATTTGCTGAAGATACCATGGTTGTAAAATCAATTTGGAGTTTGCCAAATTGCGAAAATTGGTTTCGAAGAAAATGTCAACATTTTCACTGCTGCGCTCTCTGGTGGCAGTTTTAAGAAGAAGATAAGTGCAGATATAAATTTATCTTATCAAAAAACCATCTACAGTAAGTTTTTATCCAAAATTTAAGCACTTCTTTACGACACTACAGCAAAATGCTAAGAAACCTATTTTCGCAAGTTGGCAAACTCCAAATTGATTTTAGACACATGGTTTCTACGGCAAATTTTCATAGAATTACGCGTAGAATTCTTATATGCTATACGCGCATAGTCCAAAAAATCTCCCAAATAAATAAATTGAAAATACACAAATATTTATTTTTTTGTTTTGACGATCTTTTTTTACCAATGCTTAATTTTCCTTTAATTTCTCTTTCATTTTGTCCCCTAAAATATTTAACTTAACTACAGAAAAATCAAATTGTCCGAAAAAGTTTCCGCATCACTTTCATTATTTTTCCCACCTTTGAGTCAGCAACTTTTTGACCTGATTTCCCTCAAAGTTTTTGCTAACACTCAGCGCACTTGAAAATTTCAAAACCCTCAAGCGATATCTACAAGTATACATACATAAATAGTTATCATCCGAAGATTTGAAACATAGAAGACAATCGTCAAGCAAATCTTGCTGCAAAGCTTTGAACTTTGCATCATAAAAATACTTTTATCGGGCGCACACTCGAAAGAAGATGGGTTTGGATGCTAACGGTGTGTATTTTTGTGTGCACAGGCTGCAGCATGCAAGTCATGTTGCAACCATCTACTAACTTGTAACACTTAACTATGATTTTTGTTGTTGCTGCACAAAACCACTACCCCAAAATGCGCTCAAAGTGTTCGTATTTTATTTATTTTGTCATTTTATATGCAGGCTAGCACATGCTTATTGTTGTTCATCAGTTGTTGTTATTGTTGCTATCGTTTGTTGTTGTTGCACCATGTTGTTCTATTTGTTGACTTATTTGTATGGCTTGCTTCGGTACATGTTGCAGCTACTGGCATTTGCCGCATGCAACACATTTTCTGCTACACATTACCTTTTTTTTTTTACTTGTTGTTAGTGTTAGTTTATTTTGTTGGAAATGCACATATTTCGCATAGTTATTTACATTTATTTTTGCCCATGTTGATTTATGCATGTTAGTGTTTATGTTTCTGGGCTGTTGCACTGTTACAGGCTTTTGTGCATTTATTTATGGATTTTATTTATTTATTTATTTACTTGATGTTGGAGATCTCGTTTCGATGGCTTTTAGTCAACAAATATTGGATGCGAAAGCAAGCGAATACCCGCCAGCAGTTATAACATAAGGGTTCTGAATACATTTTTAATGGTAAATATTTTTAAGGATTTTATTAGACGAATGCAATTTGAAGACATTGTGAATGCTAAACATTTAAAACCTTCCAATACTAATGCTCATTTTTTGTGAGTAAGTTAAGCCCCACTAGACTTCCTTGAAGTTTTGTTGTATGTTTTGCAAACCAAATTAATAACCTGGTGCGTACTTCCATTCGGTAGGACAGTAGCTGGTTTTCTGGCTCGAGCATTATCTTAAAATTTACTTTACATACCAGTCACTCTTTATCAGGCAATAACAAATCACTGAATGTTCATCTGACATGAAAAAGCTTCTTAATTGCCGATGAATACAAGTCGAAAGGCGATTTGCGCAGCTACTGCCACATACTTATGTACTAGGTCCTCCTAACAGCAGTCAGCCGAGATTTCTGCAGCTTAAAGAAGCGCAGGTTTCGTTAGTCTAGCGATTAAAGGGAACAAGACAAGGTACCTTCTGCAGTGGCATTCTGACAATCGCTACGCCATTTATCGACGAAAATCACGCTCCACGAGGCCTTCGTAATTCTCTTCATCTGATACGACGCAAAAATATGGAAAATTAGGAACGAAATACACCCAGAAAAAAGTCATCTAAATATATTTCTCTTAACACATAATTTGGTTATAGATAGATTATTTAGTTAAAGTTAACAAATCATTTGTTCCGAGAAATATTTTTAGCTGGCTTTTTTCTGGATGTAGATAAGATTTTGGTGCCTTTTAAGAGAACTATTTATTCCACACAAGCTCTAAGGGTACGTACCGCAAAATTTTAAATCGATGAAAAGCGGCTGGCATTTTTGTTGAAATTAGTACTTCAAAAGATTTATTGAAAAAAAATAATTATTTGAATATTTTGGTTTTGTTTGGTATTTATTGAGCTATAAAAATTTATGGGATTATCGAAATTTGGCAAGTTAATGAAATGTATGAAGTGATTCAATAAATATCATTATTATTTGTAGATTTACCGAGATCTCTATAGGTTATGCATGGAGTTCCTTCAACTTAAGAGTTTTCGATATTTATTGATTTACTGAAACTTTGCGATTTACCGAATCGAAGCTTTTGGAGTTTTTGGAATATATCGAGTTATCGAAATTTAAAGGCTATAGATAGCATTGAAACATTAAGTTAAACTTTTGGCAAATAAAATTAAACTCTGGGCAAATGGATTTAAACTTTCAGCAAATAGATTTAAACTTTGGGCAAATAAATTGAAACTTTGGAAAATTAACTTAATCTCAAGGCAAATAAAATCAAATTCTACTGTGGTACTAAGCGGTGTCTGAAAACCTTAAAAATACACTAAATAAATCAAGTTTCAGTTTTTTAAACACTGTTTAGTACTACAATGGAGTTTAATTTTATTTGATTAAAGATTAATTTTATTTGCCAAAAGTTTAAATTTATTTGCCCAAAGTTTAAGTTTATTTGCCCAGAACTAGATTTTATTTGCCAAAAGTGTAACTTAATATTTCAATGCTATAAGGTCACTGAGTTATCTCCGCTTTTCGAATTTTGTCGTGTTACCAAAGTGTAACGAGTTATCAAAATTTGTCGATAAGGTACGAAAAATATGGAGCTATCAAAATTAACCGCGATACCGAAATTTGTAGAGGTATCCAAAGTTTATCGAGCTACCGATTTATATCGAGATATATACATTTCTGAGTTATCCAAATTTATCGAGCCCTCTAAACTTTCAAATAAGGAAACTTATCGAAATTAATCGAGTCATCGAATTTTGTTGAGTTATCGGATTTTAGTATTTTTGAAACTTCAATTAGTTATTGATATGTATAAAATTATCAACATTTATCGACAAACTGGAAAGTAGCGGGTCAATTCCATGTCCTGGCAAAGTCCTCCAAAGACCTTCAAAGATATAAAAAATTTTAGGTCACGTTTTAAGTAAGCACCTTATAAGTTAAACGACGTGCTAAGTTAGAAAATCTCTCCCAGGGTCTCAAAAAACTAGAAGAATCGTCGAATTTCGAAAGTAGCTAGCACTCCTAGCAATACTTAATCGCATAAGCAATGCAAGATGAAAGTGAAGAGGCTAAAATACTTACGAAAAATATTTCGCTAAATTTTATTTTAGGTCTCTGATGATAAGAAATATTTAATTTATAAAACTAGTAATCCCACATGGCGTTAAAACGCCCAAAATTGAATTTCAAAAACTCAAACAATATTCCAAATTTTAGTGAGAGTTATATGAGATCCGAGTGCCATATTTCGTCAAAACCTTGCAGCCGTTTCAGAGTGAAGAGCATTCTCGCATAGTGCATGTTTTTATTTTCATCGAATTTAAAATCACCCTATACCGATGACAAAAGTTCGTACTTAAAAAAATAAAACTTTATCATACATCTATAGGATAAGGTCTCCAAGTTGACCTCTCATTTTTGAAATTCTTTCCAAAACTATTCTCAAACTAAAATCTTCTGACATTGTGATACCCATGTATTTAAATAAAGTGATGAACTGATTCGAAATTGATAGTTCGAACAAATAGCAACCCTCCTAAATAAAGGTCAGGAATAAATCCCTTTCAAACACATTTCGATGTATACCCATCTTTTAATAATTCATCCAACTGACTGAATAATTTTAATGTATCTTTTTAAACACGTGGCAACTCTTTTTAAACATTCGAAATGTTCAAACTAAAGATTTCTTAACATTCTTTCGTTAGCCCTTTCAAACAGGTGGCAGCCCTCTTCAAAAGTATTTTCAAGCTTAATCCTGTTTAACTCTCATGCACTGCGGTGCATATTTTAATTAACAGCTGGATTAAGTGGAATTTTAATTTTCTAACATGTGGCAACTTCGCTAAATAAAGTTCACAAAAAAAAAATTCTCAAACCCCCTTTCGATCGATACCCATATTTTAATAATTCATTTAACTTATAAAATAATTTGAGTTTAACTTTCCAAACGTGGGGTAACCCTCTTCCAAAGCCTCAAAAATATTCTTAGGGTTCAAACTAAATATTTCTTAACACACATTCGCTTGAAATCCATATTTTTATATTTCGTATCACTTGTGTAGGTATAAGTAAACTAAACTCAACATTTCAAGCAGGTGGCAACCCTCCTCTCAATATTATTATATACTAACTTCTGAAATTCCTTTCGTTAGGCGCCCATATGGTGATACATATTTGTCTTACCTGATGTGTTTTTTTTTTTTAAGCAAGTGGTAACCCTTCTATAGTTCAGCAAAGAAATAAAGCTTTTCAAAACCATTTCGATTAATATCCATTTTTAATAATTGATATATTTTTTAAATCATTTGAACATAGATAAGTTCTTAAAAGGTGGCAACTCTTTAAAAAAAAATATCATTATTGTACATCTACAGCCCGGATCCCTTTAATTTGACACCTCACTTTTGAAAATTGAACGAACGGTGCAGATCTTTTATGCGGAACAAAAAAATGCCTTCGCGTATTATATATATAGATTATAAGAAGGGTTATCAGTTTTCAATCCAAAAGCAGACCCTTTAACCTATTAATAAAACTAGCTAAACTAAACTTTAACCTATTAATGGACTAGCATGCACGTATACTTACGTTAGGACACCAACTACATATTTCGTTGACTTAAAATTGTTCCACGGTGCAATTTCTCAGCTAAGTTCATTTTATCGGAGTTCAAAATGTAGAATTTAGTTATTTATTTACTGAAAGTTATTAACTTTATTCTCCCCGCTACTAAAGCCGCCAAATAAATTAATGCAAATCTGTGCTTTGCATTAACACCTGAGTTGCAGTGGGCCAAGGGAATTAAGCCTCACTCGCTAACTCTGATTTCTGAAACATTCAGTGGCCCTTTGCTGCTCCCTTGCATACACCTACACAATTTCTATAAAAACAAATTGCAATTGACAGTAATTGCAGCTGTTGATGTCATTCGCTGCTGAACTGCTGCCATTACTGCTGTCCGTTTTGTGTGCATTTTTGTTGTGCGTAAAGCAATTGCTTTTATTGTTGTTGCAGCACATTTAAATTGATACAATTGCAATGTAGCAATGCTGCTGCTGGACAATGACCGGCGGAGAGTCATCGATTGTCAACCGACTGCAAATGAATGTAAATATTTGTGTACGAATATGCGCTGAATGTGTGCTGAACAATGTTGCCAAGTTTTGAATTTGAAAAAGCACTAAAACCCAAGAAAAATCGCGTGTTTCTCGAAAAAAGCACCAAATTTTTATTGGGGTATTTAATGGAATTTGTGTGCATAAAAAATTGTATTGTAGGGATGCCGATTCAAATTAATAAAAATCAATGTTTTTTGCTCGACGGTCGAATTTATTCTGTTTTCTATAAATTCAAATATTTTCGTTCAAGCGACGTTAAGATTCTTGATTTATTTTCTAATAAGCAGCTGTGTCCAGTGTTGTCGCTTCGCTTAGCAAAATTGATAAATTTTTCCTGACTGTTTAAATGTTAAAATTTTCTTCGTTTTGCCTAAATTTTTCAACAGTTCCTGTCAAACGAAAGCAAAAACCAGAAATGAAGTTTCATGAACTATATGGTAATTTAAATCTACACTGCAGCTGCTTATGATCTTAAAGGAACATAAAGAACTTTTCTTTCCGACCGCTTAACAACTGAAACATAACGAATTTTGATTTTCCTTTTTAATATGTCTTATCCACTGGCGCATAATGGGAAAATATTTGTGCGTCAAAAAAGCTGTCTACTCTTCAAATACCACCCAATTTCGATTATTCTCTTTTTTCAAAAGGTTCGTTAGATATTAATTTTACTGTTAGGAGATGCTGCTGCATTTTTGAATAGTCGTAAAAAAATATAACAAATTCAACCCAAACGAAAGGTCTAAAGGGCGATTGCTAGTCCCAGCAATGGCGAATTATCGAATGTAATTTTGAGATGATTGAAAGTTCTGTCACATATTTTGTTGGTAAACATATGCTCTCTTGCTTATGATTGTCATTGTGACATGATTTTGTTTCGATTTTTGTAAAGTGGCTTTTTGTTAAGATTTACAGATTTGGTGTCTTCAAACTAAAAACAAAAGCACCAAAACACGCACCAAGCTCTAAACTCTAAAATATTCGCGTTTTGAATAAAGAAAAGCACTAAATTTAGTGCGAAAAGCATCAAGTTGGCAACAGTGGTGCTGAATATGTGCTGTGTGTGTGACTCCGTGGGTGTATGTGTGTGTTAATGTATGTATTTCGTGCGCTTTTGATGTTCTATTTGATTTACATTTGCAATTTGCGCACGTCTCGTTTTTCCTAAAGTGCAACAAAATGATACAAAAACAACGACAACAACAAAGACAGCAAAAAAATGACAGCGAAGTGAAGCGCAGTCGAGTTGCATTCAACCATTTCGATGGTTTTGCGTGCATTTCAAATCATTTTCGCTGGTTGTTCAGTTTTTTTTCTGTATGTTGCTCTTGTTGTTGCTTGAATTGCACAAAAATCGGGCGGCAGTAGATATTGTCGCCGCCGCGTGTTCATCATCAGCGCACATCATTATCCACACCAGTACTTTGTAACAATTCAGTTAGTCTACAACCCTTTCTTTCAACACAGTCACTTCTCTACTGTTAGTCCATTAACAGCAAAGCAGCAGCAACAACAAAAACACATTGTTAATAGATTTCTCTCCAACACACAACTCTGATTGCCATTGTTGCAACAGCGCATCTGTTTGATGTTGTTAATTGATTCTCAAAATCGGCGACCGATGACTACTTTGTTGGCTAGCCAGTCGCTGGCGCAAGCAAAACAATGATTGACCCATACATACATACATACAGACAACATACGGACAAAGTTGCGCGCGCCCACCATCTTTTTTGTACGCAATTGTGTTGCTGTAGCTTTTACGCTGTACTTGTCGCTTAACTTACTTACATATTTATGTGTGGCATGCTACCACAGCTATGTACATGTTCAAGCAACAACAACCACGCTTCACTTTACATACGGGTCATTCCATCTGAAATCACCTAGGCCGATGGAAAGTGAATTTAAGCTTGCGACAAAACTCACAGGGATTGTTCCTTGAACAATTTATGGAGACACGTATTTTTTCTTTTTACTCAGAAATTCGAATATTTCGAATAATTAACTTTTTTCTTTTTTAGTACGAACGCTTTTCCTCTCTTAATAGCAACTTTTGATGAAATCTGAAGCAATCTAGTGAACTAAACATCAGTAGTTGTATATTAATAATTAATTATTGTTAATAAACACACAATTTTTTTTTTTCAAATTGCCACATTTTTTTCAAACTTTTTTGTTTATTAGGAAATATGTAGTATAAACTATTTTCATTACAAGTATCAATATGCTGAAATTCGTCGTTTTCGAGTTATAATTTTTTTTCTGAAAATGCTCTTATATGATGCTAGCAGATTTTCGTGCCAGTTGAGGGCACAAAAATTGGTGCCCATTATGATAAAGCTTCCTTGCTGAACATTTTTTGAGTTCGCCCGATCAGAGTTAAAAATTTTTACCAATGGGGTCCTAATTTTGGAAAATAATTGAAGCACATTTGAACGCTTGCTTCATCAGCTGTTCGTCACGACGCGTCACCTTTAGATGGAATGACCCATACATATTCAACACCAACAATAACATTTCGATACCAATAGGCAGGCAACAACTCCTCCGAAATTTATCTACATTTCTCAACCGCACCGCATTCCCCCTGCCCCGCTTAAAAGCAGCAATTACAACGACCAGTGTCACTTGAAATCGACAATCAGCCGCTAAAGTAACAACAACAATAAGTTCCACAGCAGCTGCTTTGGTTCATCAGCATATTTTTGGATTGTCACTTGTAGTAGTCCAGCGAAGTGTGGACTCCACTGTGGAGAGTGAGTGAATAAATGAATGAGGGGGTGAGTGTGCGGGTGGATAAGTGTGTGGTGGCCACTTGAAAAGCACTTCATCCGTTCCATTGGTCACCAATGGAATTTCGCTGTTGCGGCTTTTCGCACCAATACCCATGTAAATATATATGCCTACATACACACTGGAGCTAGAATATATTAAAGTGTCCCAGAATAAAAAAGGATTTTTTTGGGGAAATTCTAGCCGCCTATCATCTTAATGGCGTCCTTTTGCCCTCAATAACGTAAAAATGCCTGAAGTTTTGCTGCTTTACGACAATGTGTAGTTCTCCCACATGAAAAATTCGACATTTTTTGATGAAAGGGTTCATTCGTGGTAAATATGCACTTTAATTTTTTTCAACCTTTCAATTGCAATGATTGGGTCAAAATGTCCCAATTTTCATGAAAAATTCTTTAATTACAGAGTTAGGTAATTTTAAAAAATATGCGGCGTTGTCTATTCGTTGAAAGCATAATCAGCTACCGTTTTACAAAAAATAAAAGATTTTATTATTTTATTTTATTTTCTAGAATGCGACAAAGTTTTTCCAAACACCCACAGTGTTTCTGGGTTATTTCGATCCAAATTATTATTTAGTATTTAAGGGAAACTTTGAGCCGGTAAGCATACAGCATTATTCCATAATAAAAGGTTTGCTCAGAAAACAGTTTTCTCGCTCCCTCTTGACAAAATCGGCTCCCTTAGCAAGGCACTCTTTGTGGGTTCGTGTGCATGTGCAAAGCTTTTGTAAAGGAGTTAAGGGAGTGTCAAAACTTTGTGAGCAAACCTTTAATTATTGAATCATGAGCATACAGCACTTGCCGATAAAGTACTTGCATATCTATCTATATATATAAAAATGAATTGCTGTTCGTTAGTCTCGCTAAAACTCGAGAACGGCTGGACCGATTTGGCTAATTTTGGTCTTGAATTGTTTGTGGAAGTCCAGGGAAGGTTTAGGAGGTGTGTTAATATGATAAAAAGGATTGGAATTCAATAGAAACAACAACTTTGTTTTTTCTTAGAAACAGGAATGGTCGATTATCATTGTATATGGAAAACTCTATGGAATTGTGAAATTGTGACATCTCGATTTTCTTAATTTTTTGGCAACAGCAAAAAGTTTTGAATTTCTTTTAATCGAAAAACCTTCCACCAGAAGGTCCAAAAAAGGCATTTTTACAGAATTGAAATCGGTTTAGTTGTTTGGTCAGGCATCGCCGTCATACGGAAAACATTTCATTTTTATATATATGGATATCTCTAGAATTGTTCTTGGTAGAGTACTGGAACTTGGTGTGGAGATATATGAAATCAATCATATACTCATGAATAAAAATTCGGACTATTTGAAAAGGGGGTGTGGCACCTCCCATATAAACTGAATTTTTTCATAATAAGTATCTATGGAAGTGTTTATGGTAGAGTACTGGAACTTTATACCGGCTTGGCACCTCCCATACAAGTCGAATTTTACTTATTGCATACCTCTATAATTGTTCTTGGTAGAGTACTGGAACTTGGTGTGGAGATATATGAAATTAATCGCATAGTCATGGAGAAATTATGGAGCTATTGGAAAACGGGGCGTGACACCTAACATACAATCCGGGTTTGATACTGCATATCTCTGGAAATGTTCATGGTAGAGTACTGGAACTTCGTATGGAGATATATGAAATCAATACCATACTCATGGAGAAAAACGGGCTCTTTGAAAAGTGAGCATGGCGAAGTACAAACGTACTGCCTTTGCCTTATCTTTGAATGTGTATATAATTTTTCTGTAGGTATGTTTGTGAGTGAAATCCTGAATGGCTGGAGGGATTTCAACTATGTTATGTGTGTGTGTTTGAGTGGGTCTCTGGATAGTTTAGTTTCACAATGAACACGCCAGTTGCGCTGGAGTTGAGTTATTAAAAACAAAAATCTTTTTTTATAATCCGATCCAATTGCAAAACAAGTCCAATTGCTGAGGTCGAGTTATTACTAAAATCGACAAGGGAGAAAAGGTGCCGAGAATGTCAGTCTAAATCGACCTCTTGCAGCATTGAGTATATCGAACTCTCGTGTGTTACGATTGGCCCAATATTATTATGCGTTACAGCTTACTTCCGACACATCAGGGTTGAGTTGTGTAGTGCTAAATCTCAAATCACCACCTGTCGAAATACCACAATAAAAGCAATTTAATGAAAATTTATTTTTTTAAATTGAATTTAACAGAGAGAAACATAATTTTGCACTTAAATTGCTTTCGTGAAGCTGGGTATGTATATTGTATTTCTATTGAACAAGGATACGCATCCATTTTGAAATTGCCACCAACTATAAGATAAAGTTTCTAGGGAAGATTCAGTATAGATCCGGATCATTGTTGCCGGCAGGGAACTTTTTCATGGACATAACACCCTCGTTAGGTTATTTAAGGCGGCAACGACCACCAAACCAAAATCTTAGCCGATGATTGTGCCAATGGAAATCGTAAACGTGGACTGTTGGAAAAAAAGTTGGATCAAAATGATTGAATTAAAAATCTAATTTTGGGCGGGACGACGTTTGCCGGGTCTGCTAGTGATAAATAAAATATTAACTGAATTCAAATTGAAATATCGGTTGTTTGTAATAGCCAAGACGAATCGAGACAGATATAGACAAGTGTATACATAAATGATCCGAATGAAAATATAAATCGATTAAGGGGTGACTGTCTGTCCGTCCGTCCGAGTACTCGACTTGAGATATCTTAAAGCTTAAACAGACGGCAGTGGGAATTAACTGCAGTTGATCCGGATTAAGTGCGAGTTAATCCAGATCACCGCTGCCGTCTGTTTAAGCTTTTAACAAAACTTGGTATGTGTACTTGTTTTTAGTGTAGGACGGATGGTATTGAAAATGGAAGAAATCGGACAATAACCACGCCTAACTCCCATATAACGGTAGTTTTCAGAAATACGAAAACTGTGATATTTTAGTAACTACTGAAGCTTATTCACCCAAAATTGATAGTCACAATCATTTTTAGGTAAAAAATAGGATTAAAAATTTTTGCCAAATGGGCGTAGCCACGCCCACTTATGATTACATGTGTATATCTTGGGAACCGCTCAACTGATTTCTACCAAACTTGGCACAGTTGTTAATCTTAGCAAAACATACCAGACGGCTGATACTAACAATTTATTTTAAAAAAAGTAACATTATTATGGAATTTTGGAAAATGGGCGTGATACCGCCCACATATAACTATCTATCGAAGATGTTTGAAATAAGGGTAAAACCACCCCGGCTTACCATGTAGAGCTAGTTTTCGGAAAGGTGAAAAAACTATATTTCATACTTGCGCCGGGTATTTAATGTTCGGCTCCGCTCGAATTTAGACTTTTTTACTTGTTTTTATTAAAATTTACCTATTTTTATTATTGGGTCAAGCTGACCCAAAACATTATAGGAAGGGGTAAATTCCAAACACTGCAGAAGGGTTAAGTGTATTGGTGATTATTCAAAGGATAGAAATTTCGAAAGCCATTTTTCGTTTTAAAGCACACGATTTCCAGGATTTTAAATTTTAAATTGAGGCTGTTCCGTTTCCATGAATGCGAGTAGGTCAGGTTGGGTTAGGTTGAAGTGGCTGCCAGTGACCCAACGAGCACACATAGGCGCTTAGGTTGTGGGCCCTTCTAATTATAATTACCTTTATTTCTTTCTTGTATTGGTCTTTTTCTAATTGTTATTCTTTAGCCTTTTATTGGCAAATTTTTGTTAAATTAATACTATATGCATACACTCAAGAAGCACTTGTTTCAGCCCCAACCATTTCCGTGTGCAATTTCCTTTCAATTTGCCAATTTACTCCCAACCAACCAACCGCCGCTAAAGAAGTTTCACTTCAAAATATTTCGATAGAGCGCTTTCGAATCGACAGCTTAGATAAGGCATTTTTGAACCGAATTCTGAACTCTTCGGATGTACATATACTAATTTGGAGAACAAGAAGTCTATGGATATCAAATTGGAGCTGTAGGCCAATGACCAATCAATCCAAATGGGTTTGCATGAGCTTGCATTTTCATTATGGGAAGCATGAAGGGTTTCATGGCTGATTATACCTCAAACGTGCTTGTTGGTCAGCCGACTCCCTGTATACTGCTTGAAAGCAAGTTCTATGGCTTAAGCCAAAACCAGGAAAGTAAAATCCGTTTCGAGATGCTGGTGAACAAGGGCCTTCTGAGTTGGTATTCATGGACCCAGCTTCTACAGGTCCCCAAGATATATTTGCGGTCTAGCTTATTTCTCTATCAATGAAGTCTGCTTGAGAAGAGGACCTGAAAATCGTTTTTAATGCACTTAGACGACACTTACTTGCCTCCTTGGTTATTGAAATTTTCCCTGCAGAAGCTTCAGCTCATGAAGAATTTAGTGATGATATAGTAAATTTCTTTAAAATTCAAATATTTGGTACATATATACATACATATGCTACATATGTGCGTAATTATCACATGAGACCCACCGCCCGATTCTAGAAACATCCTTAATACTTATCAATTATTGCATAAATTCAAAGCAAATATTTAAAACAAACCTGTTCGTAATTATAGTTGTCGTTGGCATTTATATTATTATATTTATCAACTGTTAATTCAACTCAATTACTTATAACAGCAATCGCCAACGACAAAGTGTTTCAGCCTCAATAAATTTTGTCGTACATTTGTGCTTAAAAACTTCCGAACACACAGAGAAATTAAAGCAAGTTTTGTGATTTAAAATTTAAAGTGATTGATGCGTTGCCGATAAACAGACTAACAAACAAGTAAACAAAGTTCAACGACTACTAGTAATGAAGCTGAATTTAACAAATTTGTATTGCAGCGATGTCAAATGTACCTAGTACTTAAACACACATGCATGCTTACATATGTACATGATACAAAGGCTCATGGATAGAGACTCTAAGCTTCTTATACCGAGTGCGGATGTTATTTACGCTGCCATGAAATCTCTATCGCTTCAAATTCCCCTGCTTGCATTAACACTTTAGCCAGCCAGCCAACCGACCAGCGCCAACAACCAAACGGCTATTGAGCATTTGCCACTCAAAAGTGTATTTGCATTATACGCTAAATAAGTTTCATGAGTGGCACATAAAACATGACAGTTGCATTAATTTTGTGCTCGTTGAAAATGTTTCGAGTGCGCATATGCATGTTTGTATGTATGGATGTATGTATGTATGTGGGCGTAGATGAGTGCTTGTGAAGGAGAATAGTAAATGTGTGTGTTTACATATATGTAAATGTGTGGGTGTTTGTGAAAGTTAGGCAGTGATTTAGCACAACTGCATTGCTTCATGACTGCAATAGTTATAATGTTGCAATTATTGCACTGAATGCACTCGAAATGTAGCTTTTATTGTAAATATAGAGAATTTTGAAGTGATTTTTGTGACTTTTGTTGCAAATTAAGCATTTGATATTCCTATATGTAGTAAGAACTTTAATAAGCAATAAATGTTGCTGTATTCGACTTTTGATTTGAGTTAATTTGTGATTAATTTCCATTAGATTGACGAAGAGTTTATGAAGGTTTAATAAGCCTGTCAGAAAAGCTTGAATTAACATGAGTAATTTTGAAGAGCTGAGAGGTGGAGTTATGAGTTAGATATTAATGTGTTTAGCAATTTAATTTTTCTATTCAACAAAATCAAATTAATTGATTTAAGCTTAAATTCGCTACGCTAAATCTTCCAAAAAATAGAAGAATTACAAATAAGATCTAGCACCTTCGCTCAGCACCTTCTACCGTAGAAACTTGTGGACTTCCAGATTACTGAAGGGTTTTTATAAAAAGATACACTGACCAAATTGATGGCCCTAGCGTATTTAAATCTTGCTTTCGGCATATATACATAATGTGACCAACCGTACTTCTTTCGGATTTTAGCTTTTGTCCTTCGTACTCGCAATACAGTCAAATGTACTTCTTTGCAATTTTTTGTACTTCAGGTCCTGTACTTCTCCGATCTTCTGAACGATCGTTACATGGTCGCCGGGGACCGATGGTATCATACCTGCACAGCTGCACAGTGCTCTGGAGGAATCGTACAATCGGTATTGCCGCAGCAGAAACTGCTATTAGACTCAAGGAAGCCTAGTGGTACCACCCTGGGGTTATGGAGGGCTTTGACCTCGCGCTGAACACATAGATTACACCGTCTCCTAAATGGCTCCTAAATGCTGCTCTCTACCTATATTCCCTCAAGAGAGGTGTGGGTTGGGCGGAATTACTCGAAGTAGAGAGCGGTAAACTTCTTCGCGGACGGATCACAACTTGGAGACAGGGTTGGTGGATGTGTCTTCTGTCGGAAACTCTCCATATAAACTATGCTCCGGCTGGCGGGCTTCTGTAGTGTCTTTCATGTGAAAATAGCTACCATCCAGGAAGGGGTAGACTCACTGCTAAGGGTGTGATGGTGCGCTCTAAATCGGTAAAGGAATGTCTGACCTTTCTATAAATCGCGTCGGATTACTTCTCAATAAGGCTAGTTTAGGTGCCGGGTCACAGCGACATCGCGGGAAACTGCGTGGCTAATGACCTGGCGTTGGAAAGGCACCCTTAAACCGCTATCCCCAGCTAAGGAGAAACTAGAGACCCACTGGCCTCCTGCGGTACACTCTTGAATGGTTGGGCCTAGCGTTAGCTCGGCGAGCGCTAGACTAGCACGCATACTTCGTACTCACGATAATGTAATTGCATACTCTACTAAAAACCTAATTAAATGTACAAAAGAAAGCCATGCTCCTTTTGTGACATAAAAAAAGAAAGGTAGACATTTCTCTGTTGCAGAAAATGTTTTTATAAGGCACTTTAAAATACTTTTACAGCGCAAGACACGATTGACCCATCGTTACCCCTTAAAGGTGACGAAAAATACGTCACCTCTCAAGGGCTAGTGATGGGGGTTCTGATAGACTAGGAATTTCAACTGATCCCTCTTGTGTCAGCTGTGAATATTAAGATGAGGTGGAACCATCTCCACACTTTCTTTTAGACTGTTCAACCCTCGCGAGGTTTATACGGAAGCATTTTGGTTCGCACTTCTTAACCACATGGAGCTCTCAGATCGAAATTAGTCGCATTCGAAATTTGGTAATCGGCTCGCTACGTTTCGCCGACTAAATTAAGGGGTTTTGTTCAGGTTTTTTTCGTGGTATCAAAAAGGACAATTTCTTAATTTCTGTGTGTAGTGTTTCCCTTGCTTGTGGCATCCACTTTAACTTAACCCAACCTCCCTGTACTTCTTTGAGCTATGAAATATTTAGTTGGCCTCAATATATATAAATCCTCGTATATAAGCAGGCTGTGGTACAAGCTTCTTAAAAATCACCTCGCTGGACATATCGAAGTAAAAGCTCGGTGGCGTCCCAAACCATCGTCAATACACCAGCACTAGAACGCCGAACTCCCTTGACGCACTTTTATGGTAGCTTTTAGATGACTGCGCCCACCTTCCCCTAAACATGTCCAAGGGCTCATTGCAGGCCCATCTGCTGTATCTACAGCTTAGTTCTTACTCGAAAAAATGGACGCCTCTAATGGAGTGTTCCAATAAAATTAAAATTATGGAATTTTTCTGCTCTTTCGTCTCTCTCTACCTCTCATAGCAGTGCATAGCTGTTGCCTGTAAATCACATGGGCTCATTGGGCCCGATAATTGAAGTTTGTTTAAATCCGCAACCTCCATCTACATTTTCAAAACTCAAAGGCGAGATGCCGTTCTTACTTAACCTTTCAGTATTCAATCTGAGTCTATTGTGAAACATAGCATGGTTAAGATCGAATTTGGATATATATCCAAATAATGCTAGCGCCAAGGTGTGTCTTTACTGAAGTTGGGAAACGTTTTTAAATGCAAGTAATTTTTAAGCAAAAAACAAAACCGACTTCAATTCTCATAAAAAATTTAAAATTATCTTCTTAATTTCTTCATGATCCAATAATTGGATTTAAACCCAATTAGTATGGAGCCACCTCTGAGGTACCACCTTTCCTGTAAAAGAGAATTACCAGCCAAAGTTATGCGGTAACATACAAAAAAAAAATATTCCGACGAGCTGATAACCGTCTCCTTTTTGTGAAGTCGGTTAAAAAGTACAAGGCCAGCTACACAATATTGGCTCCACATTGCCTCTGTTCGCAAAAGGCATAGCTTTGTAAACGTCGAAGTCTTTCCTCATAGTAAAGCTTCGCAGTTCTTTTGACACTTTTGTCCAATTCTGGCTAAGATGGTAAAAAGTTGTTGACTTTGTTTTAGAAATAAAAGTATATTTTTTTATTTCATTTAATTTTTAAGTATTTAGTATATGTTTTCTCCTTTTTTAATAACTTTTTTCTTTTTCTAGTTTATTTTTTTGATTTTAAGATGTTATTTTATTTGTTTATTGCATTTAGAAAATGCACAAGATCTAAATGTACTTCGAAATAAACATTTTTTTTAATATTTTTATTTATTTTTTGCCTTATTTTCATTATCATTTATTTATTTATTTCTTTTATTTATCAGTTTTTGTTGTTTTAGAAAGAAAAAATATATATATTTTTTTTTATTTAATAAAATTTAAAAAAAACTTATTGCTAAAAGGCGAACTGCACAACACTAAGACCTCCTTGTTAGCAGATCTTTCAATTAGTATTTCGAAAGACAGAAATGTGTTTTCAAAATATTTTCAAGAATTGACAAGTTTGGATTTTTTCCTTAACCAGGCAAATCATAAGTTTGTTCCACAAGCTACTCGAAGTCACTTCGAGTTACACATACGCGTTGCACCAAGGCGAATTTATATAAGGTGGTGTTACTAGCTCAGCTGATTTTGTGTATGTGTTTCGCCGCACGGCTTCTGATATCAAATTGAAAAATTTTGTTTGAATTTCTACACACACTCTTACAGATTTTGACAGTTTATGCCGCCAAAGCAAAAACAAAATACATGTAAATTTTTGTTTTTGTACTCCTGCTATCACCTTATATTAATTCGCCTTGCGTTGCACAAGTAAGTTTTATAGTTTGTTTGATATACGCTGACAGTTTGAACTTTGCTCGAGTTTTTCTACAAGTAGCTTGTGGAACAAACCTCATATACTTATTCAAATCGTTATATCTCGACTTCTACTCATCGTAGATATTTCATCTTAACACCATTTCCAAGCTAAAAAAAACAAGCAAACCATTTTATCAAGTGGCGACTCGAAAAATTTGCGATATAAAGAGATGAGAGGTAAGAAAAAAAAATTAGAAATATGCATTCAAGCTATTAAGATATAGATAAGTGTTCTTATTACTTTCCATTTTAAGCCCAAGAAACCAGCATAAAATAACTTTCAGATATAAGCCCTACACTGGTCTTCTTATCTAGATTGCCAAACAAAGCTACTAAACCAAAAAAAAAAAATTGCAGCAAACGAACATTAAAGCAGCGAAAATATTTTTATGACCCCACATTCGCTCCAAAACTTGTAGCAATTAGTGCTTGAATGAATCGATGTATTGGGTGGCGGTGGGGCGGGAAAGTCATTTGCGCAGGATATGTTAAGTCGTATTTCATGGCAAACATGACTTGACAACATACCTTAGCCAAATATGCGAACAAATATGCAAACAACAGAAACAACATAAACCAGCACAACTGCACATACAAAAGCAATGAAAAGTTTGCCAAGTGTGTCAGGCTTTGGAATGTGAGGTTATGTGGTCGAGAGGGTGAAGACAATGAGAAAAGCGGAAGAGTCGAATGTGGCATAGAATGCAGTGCAGGCAGCTACGCGTGCTAAATTAAAAGGTATCAGTATACACATATGTAGTAGGTGTACCCACACATACACACACACACACCGTCCTACACGAAAATATGCCTGTCTGTCGGTCTGCCAGTTTACCTGTCCAATCCATTGCCCGCTTAGCAGCGGTGCATGAAAATATACGAAACTGCAAAATCTAACTTTGTATGGCAACCATAAAACAGTGGCAGCAGCAACAACAAAAAAAACAGTTCTAATGGAAATAAAGCAAACAAGAATAACAACAAATGGAGTACACATACATATGTATATAACAAAAAAGGTAGGCAACCAAAATAACCTCAACATTATGTGTAGGCAACATGACGAACTGCCGAGCAGCAGCAACTACTGAAACATGCAACATTGGCAGTTAGCAAGCAAGCAACTTTTGCACTTGCAACACATTGGAAAATATAAAACGTTCATTTAAATTATGTTAACCTCAAAACGGCACACACACACACTCGCACACACGTTTATGTATCTATGTAAGTGGAGGCATGCAACATCAGTACACTCTAGAAAACCATAAACCGACGAACCATTCAGCCCCTCGCAAGCCACTCGACGTCCTCATTTACAGCGTTGCGGTTGTCTGACAGTTGCTGTTGCATGTTGCGCTGCTGTGTTGCATATAAATAAATATGTTAAGCTGTGTGCGTAACTGCAAGTAAAAACCTACCTGGCAGTTCGAAATTATGCACTTCCTTTCCTATCACCTGCTTGGGTGCCTCCCTAGTGTGCGCTTTTACACAAAGGTTGTGCCACTTAACAAATTTGCTGTATTTAGTTGAGCTAAGCATTTGCTCGCGCCACGCCCACCAGCTCATTTTCTGCGTCGTTTCCGTTGCTGGTTACTTGGTTTCTGTTTAGTTTTTATTTTGAGTTTAAATATCCGAGCCATGCTAGGATTTTGGTAGTGTTTTACTGCTTCTTAGCAATAACCTACAAAATGCAGTTCAATAGATCGCTGGCTTTGGTGACGTCCAAACCCATAGTTAGGTAAGGTTAGGTTGTGATGGTTACCTTCTTACAGGTGCCGGATAGAGGCACATTTAAGAGTAACTCGGGAAAAGTTTCACGAATTGATATTATTTAGCGAGCCAAGCTAGTGACAATTGAGCACTGTCATTGTGTAGACACCAGATTTGGCATTGAAGTGACAGAAAAAGTGATAAACGCTCCAAAAAGAAAAATGTTTTATAAATGAGGGAGCCAGCTCACTAACTCAACTGTGTGCTGAATTGTCCACCTTTACTGAGAAAACCAGCTGTGATATCATTCAATTGGGTTAATATTTTTTTCGACCGTTTACCAAGAAGGAAAACCCGTCTAATGAGGATTTGGAGTTCGAAAATTTTCGTCGAGCTTAGGTCCGACAGTCAGCCGGAAAAATTATCGTGGAGACACCGCCACCTAAATATAACCAGATCTGGGTAGAGGCAAAGACAGTTTTAAATGCTCCCGACCTCTTCATTGGCACGACTGCTGCAATAGTAGTCAATCGACGAAAAGTCCATTTCTCTGGCGATCAGTGGCCCGTAATGGTAGTTGCGACCGACTGGAGTTGGTAGCTCTACAATTTTAGAAGGAGGAGCGCGAGCTGGTTTGTTATCCAGCATTTATTATTAGCTCGTTTAAATTCATTCTAATCCAGAGAGCAGAGTTTACAGTCGAGAAGCTGGCAGCTGACCTTGCAAGTGGGCGAAATCGCCTCCAACATCAAGCTCATAGATGGAAAGGTCCGCTAAATAGAATATGGAATTGGTGTTTTAAGATGCACTGCAAATGCAAATTTGAGTTAAATAATTTTGGCCAAAATTTTGTGAGGTTCTTAGGGTTGACAGATTTTTTACGCGCGAAATCAGTACATTCGACTTTTCCATGTTAAAAAATTCAGCACTTTTTTCTTCTTTTTCTTAGTTGGCGCTGTAACCGCCTAAGCGATTTGTGCCGAGTTCAACAAAGCACGCCAGTCGTTTCTCTTATGTGCCAACTGACGCCTATTGGAAATGCCAAGTGAAGCTTCTCCACTTGGTCTTTCTGAGCCTTTAAAGCTATATACGTCATCCACATACGCTTAGGCTTTGCAGCCCGTGGCCTGTAAATACAGCAGCAAACTAATCTTTGTCTAAGTCCATTGACGCTTATCTGGCGGCTTATTCCTCCATCTCCGCACATATTGCCCTTTTATCAAGAAGAAAGCTGCTAAATTTTGTCAGATATTCTGAAGTTCCTACTTTTAGCTGGAAATTGATAACAGCCTCGTGGAGAACGTTGTTCAATCAAAATTATTATGATGAACATATCGATAAATGTAACGTTAATTATTTCGATAACAAAAAATTTACATGTCGATAAATAGTTCACATTTTTTGCTATAGCAAGTCAGTTATCTCTCTTATGTGCCAACTTATCCTAATTGTAATTTCCCAGTGGAGCCAAATTCTTCTCGACCTGCTTTTCTATCATTTAGGAACTGGCGTATTTGGATTCATCGATAACTGCATGTAGTTTGTTGTCCACACTCCACCATTATCGACAAGTTACATACATATATGGGCCATTCTTTTTTAAGTCGGACGGATTTCGAAAAAAAAAAATTATGTCGTGTCTCCGATTCGCTTAAAATTTTTTTTGTGGGTTCTATACATGAAATAAGCTAACACGTGTCGAGGAATTTTTTTCTTATTCTTTTTCTTCGGAGATATGATCTGTCAAAATTTGCATTTTTTCGTGTTTCTGAATAATCATACACTTCTTCAAATCGTTATATCACGGGTTCTCATGATCGTAGAGACTTCAGCTAAGAAACGGGTTTAATATTTCCATATATAAACATTTCTATATAAAAATTGTGGAACAAATATTGGTATCGAAACGATATTCTGGCGAAATCCGCAATAAAATCTGCGTTTTGCAAACTTTAGTCATACAATTGCCACGCCCATTTCTAGGTGTTTGTCGCCTTAAAGAAAAATCTTGCCATACAAATATTATACCGGTATAAGTATTCTATCGGAATCTGCAATAAAATTTCAATTCTAGCAAAAACTCGATTTTTAACACCTTACTAAATATATCCCAACATAAGTTTACGAAAACAAATTACAAAAAATTTTTGATTCTCACAAAATAAACCATCTCGTCATAAAGAATAATATTTGAAAAAATAGTTCCTGAAAAACTCCAATTTTTTGGGACCACGTTTTTCATAGAGAATTAAACAGAGATTACGATGGTATAATTTTAAATCCCTATTATACTGGTCTTCACTATGCAAATCAACTTCAAAAAGTTCAACTGTTAATAGCTAAGTTAGCTTCAGGACCATCTTGACCATCTTATATACAGAAATATTAAGCCCGTTTCTTGGCTTTAAAATAATAAAGTTAGGATGAAGGCTCTACGATTAGCAGAACCCGAGGTATAACGATTTGAAGAAGTACATGATTAGTCAGAATCACGAAAAAATTCAAACTTTGTCAGATCATAACTCCGAAGGAAAATGCGAAATTCCTCGAACACGTGGTAGCTTATTTCATGTATAGAACCCATACAAAAAAATTGGAGCCAATCGAAAGTTTGAGACCAAATTTGGTGTCCGATATGAAAAAGAATGTCTCATATTTATATTTAGACTGAGTTGACATTAGCCAACTTTTTTCTTTATTTCGGTAATTTGTCTTAAATGAAGTGATTTTAATTGCCTCCTTCTTCGCCTACGAAGAAGCATTTGTTGCAGCTATCAAATAATAAGAAAGTAAAATAACTTAAAATATTTTCATTAAATTTTATAAAAACTTTATCAAATGTTGTATAAAATTTAATGATCGCAAACGCCAATGCAAAATCCACTTAGACGATATGGAAATTATATTAGCCATATTTACACCTTTATTGCCGGATTTAATGCTTGAGAGGGGTGGGTAGCGAGGTTAAATGCGGCCGGGCAAGCTTATGCCCGCAGACATATATAAAAGTTTATTCATGCTAATGCGAGCAGTTTCACAGCTTTCTTGCAACAACTTAAAGAAAGTGAGGAATATTGGCGTTAGAAAGTTGAATGGTGAGCAATAAGCAGACGGACGGTGGCAGGATTATGAGTTTGTTAGTTGAATGTATTACACTAACACCACCCTGAAGCATTATAAACGCATAAAGTCAAGTTGATTTTTGAGCTTAAGTTGATAAGTAAGTAGCGTATAGCGGGTGGTGGTTGGCCAGTGGTGCTGGTAGCGCTCATAAACTCAGTGGCCAAAGTAAGTATGCACGCTTTTGTTTGGTGGCAATGTGTGAATGTTTTAGCTACTTACACGTATGTATGTGTTCGTAAGGGAGCGGGTATGTATACATATGTATAACAGATTACATGGCAATTCATGACCGCACATCTGAAATCGGCCCCTCTCAGACAGCATGCACCTGTCAGTCGTTTTCAGTGACCGTCTTACTGCTGCCTGAGTTTTATTAGAAGTCTTTCAACGGCGATCATTAACTTGCAACATAGCGCTCGTTTGTTACTGCTCCACTTTTGTTTATATGTGGATGTATTCCACCTGCAACACTTAGGGCCGTTTTCTGAAGTAACCTTTAACTTTAAAGCTCACTTTATATTTAAAGGCTACATTAAAATTTATGATTGTGTCTAAAGTAAATCATTTTATTGTCGGTTTTAAATTGGTTTACAACCAAGAAACATACAAACGTCAAAAACCGATAATAGAAATGCTTAACTTTAGACATAGCTTTATTTTAAATCAAACCTTTAGATATAAAGTGAGCTTTAAAGTTAAAGGTTACTTCAGAAAATGGCCCTTACTACATCAATTCATATTTAGTATAACCGTTAAGAAAAGTGCGTCTACCACACTGCCGGCCAGTAGCAGTCACTCAGCAAGTGAAGCTCTGCACCGCACACTGCCGCGAACATCATAACGCATCTCCTTTCTCCTCCATCCGCTTGCCGTTTCCTCTTGCCCTGAATGTGTTTGTGATTTCCCTAGAGTGTATTTGACTTTGACGACTTAAGTTGTAAAACTTTAACATTATCATTTTACTTAAGCAGAAGTAAAATAAAAAGCATAAAAAATAAGAAAAACAAAGAAAGTCTGCCTTACCGGCTCCGTGTAGCGGTGCGCTAAGGTTAGATAAAACAACAAAGTGAAGTGTGTTTGAAGAGGATATTAGCCGTCATCCAACTGGTGGAAACTGGCTCTCCCTAAACACACACACAAACATACATAAATGCACACTTAGTTATCTATCTACCTTTGACCCGCCAACCGCCGTGTGAGTTTCAATTTTACGAACTTGACATGTTGCTTGCTGCTCTTACTGGTCTTCGCCGTCATCTAAGTAAGCCATCGCCAATATTACATTGCTTTTGTTATACATCTTATTTCGAGTGTTTTTCTTAGTATGCTATACCTTCTTGTTGTCCGCAGCTGTTTCTATTTTATTTATTTTTTCTTTACCTCTCATCTGTCTGAGCGTGCTCCTGCGTGCCATGGCTTTGCTTGCTTTCATACAAAGTGTCCGATTGTAGTGTCCTTGCTTCTACGTTTTTATACCCGAGCGCACTTGTGCACAAGGGTATATTAATTTTGTTCACATAACGGTTGTTTGTAACAGCCAAAACGAATCGAGATAGATATAGACAAATGTATACATAAATGATCAGGATGAAAAAAAGAAATCGATTAAGCCATGTCTGTCTGTCCGTCCGTCTGTCCGTCTGTCCGTCTGTCCGTCTGTCCGTCTGTCCGTC
>NW_023460007.1:0-3813 GCF_013731165.1 Rhagoletis pomonella
ATAATAATCAATATAATAATCGATATTGTTACCGATAAAATAATGGATATTGTTATCGGTATAATAATCGATTAAATAATTGATTTTGTTATCTTTTTATTCATTTATATTGTTATCGATATGTATAATAATTGATATTGATGATTGTTATATATATATCGATGAATAAATCGATTTTGTAATCGTTGTATTTTTCTATATGTTTATGGATATTGTTATCGGTATTTTTATTGAAACAGCTATCGACAGGGTTACCGATTTAATAATCGGAACATGGAATGCAATCACATTACATGACATCACATCACATTACATCACATGATATGATGAGACATCACATTATATTACATCACATAGTATGATATCACATCACACGATATCACGTGACATGATATCATATGATATGACATTACATTATATAGTATGACATCACATGACTTGACATCACACGATATGACATCGTATTACATGACATCGCATTACATAACGTGGCATCACATGATATGACATCATATGGTATGACATCATATGACATGACATCACAGGATATGACTGCACATGACATGACATCCTATTTATGACGTAAAATCACGTCACATCTTATCACCGTCATCACATCCCATCTACGTGAATAGATAAAGAAAAGGATAAAAGCAAAGATATGAAAGATAAAAACAAAGATGAAGACCAAGGTAGATTTACCGATTTCAAAACCAAGAACACCGTTGGAAAGGTAATTCTGTAGATGAGGAGAGTTTTTATAGTTTCGAAATTGGTTTAAAATCGTTGTTTAAAAATTTCCATATTTGTGTATGAATGTTTTTGCAACCTGTTCAATTTAAGCTGTTTCGCAGTTTTTACTTCGTATTTAAAATTAAACTTTGAAATAAAGATAAATATGAGATGAAGAAACAAGTGATAACGATGAAGACAAAAAAAGAAGGCAAAAGTGAAGATAAAGACGAAAATGGAGATAAAGGCGAAAATGGAGACAATGAGAAATACATAAGAATTAGGGTAACTGAATTGAAATTTCCCATAAAAGTTACCGCAATTTATCGAATCATCGCAGTTTATAATTATCGAAATTTATCCATGCGTATTAAGTTATCACAACGTATCGAATTATTCAAATTGATCAATGTTTATTGAGTTGTCGAAATTTATACAGAAACTTAGTTGTCGAAATTTACGAATAGTTATCGAGTTATAAAAACATGTGGGATTATCGAAATTTGTCACGTTAAAGAAATGTATGAAGTTATCGATATTTATTGAATTATCATTATTTATAGACTTAACGAAATTTATCGAGTTGTAGTAATGCATGGAGTTCTTTCAACTAACAGAGTTATCGATAATTATTGATCTACTGAAATTGGTTGATTCATCGAATCGAAGTTTATGGAATTTTCAAAATATATCCATTAATCGAAATTTCAAGATTATATAAGCTTATCGATTTATCGCTGCTTATCGAATTTTATCGTGCTAACAGAGTGTAATGAGTTATCAAAATTTTTCGATAGCTTTCGAAAAATGTGGAGCTGTCAAAAGTAAAAATTTTTAAAGGTATCCAAAGAATTTACATTTTTGATTTATCGAAATTTATCGAGCCCTCGAATTTCACAGTTATTCAAATTGGTCGAGTTAACGAATTTTGTTGAGTTATCTGATTTTAGTGTTTTTGAAATTCATCGAACTATCGACATGTATCAAATCATTAATATTTATCGATAAAGTGGAATGTATCGGATCAATTCTAAGTCCTGCCGAGGTCCAAAAACCTTCTAAGATAAAAGAATTTTAGTTTCGTTTTAGTTCCAAAGCAGAAGATGTTCCGGTAAGTTAATTTGTACCGTATAAGTTTTGCTACGTGTTAAGTAACCCTCTCCAAAGCTCCTAAAAACTAGAAAAACTGTCGAGTTTCGACAGTAACTGGCACTCTAGTATATATTAATACGCTAACATAAATTTTGTCTCCGTTCGTTTGGCGATTCTACGGAACCGATTTCGAAACCAAGAACACCATTGGAAAGCATTTTTCCGTAGATGAGCAGAGTTTATATGGTTTCACAATTGGTTGAAAATTACGGACAAAGCCGTCGTTTAAACATTTTGGAATTGTGTATAGATGTTGCTGCAACATGTTCAATTTGACATGTTTCGCCTGTTGTTTCACTACACATTTGAAATTAAGCTTTGAAATAAAGAGATGAAGAAATAAATGATAACGATGAAGTCAAAAAAAGAAGGCAAAAGTGAAGATAAAGACGAAAATGGAGAAAATGACAGATACATAAGAATTAGGGTAACTGAAAGGGTAAGAAGATTTCTTGAAGTTATGAAGTGAAACTTCTTTAGCGGCAGTTGGTTGGTTGGGAGTAAATTGTCAAATTCAAGGGGAATAATGCACATCGAAATGGTTCTCAGCGGTTTAGCGGATTGAGAATAAAAACAAAAACAAAGATGCCTAGAGGTACAGGCAAAAACGAAGATCAAAGTAAATTTAAACACTTTAAGGTAAAGGTGAAGAAGAATATGCAAAAATAAAGATAAATATGAAGAAAAGGATGAGGATGAAGATCGATATTATTATCGATATAAAACTCCATATTTTTATCGATATAATAATCGATATTGCTATAGATAAAATAATCTATATTGTTATCGATACTGTTATTGATTAAATAACCGCTATTGTAATCAATATAATAATCGATATTGTTATCCATTCAAAAATGGATATTGTTATCGGTAAAATAATCGATTAAATAATTGATTTTGTTATCGATTTAGTCATTTATATAGTTAACGATATGTACAATAATCGATAATGATGATTGTTATATTTATCGATGAATTAATCGATTTTACAATCGTTGTGTTTTTCTATATATGTTTATGGATATTATTATCGGTATTTTTATCGACACAGTTATCAACAGGGTTATCGATATACTAATCGGAACATGGAATGTGATCACATTACATGACATCGCATCACATTTTATCACATGATATGAAGAGACATCACATGATATTACATCACATAATATGATATCACATCACACGATATCACGTGACATGACATTATATGATATGACATCACATTATATGGCATGACATCACATGACTTGACATCACATGATATGACATCGTATGACATGACATGGCATTACAGGACGTGGCATCACATGATATGACATCATATGACATGACATCAGAGGATATGACAACACATGACATGACATCCTATCACATCACATAAAATCACGTCACATCTTATCACGTTATCGCACATTATCTCATCTACGTGAATAGAAAAAGAAAAGGATATAAGCAAAGTTGTGAAAGATAAAAACAAAGATGAAGACCAAGGTAAAGTTACCCATTTCAAAACTAAAAACACCGTTGGAAAGGTAATTTTCTGTAGATGAGGAGAGTTTTTATAGTTTCGAAATTGGTTGAAAATCGTCGTTTAAAAATGTCTATATTTGTGTATGGTTGTTTTTGCAACCTATTCAATTTAAGCTGTTTCGCATTTTGTTTTACTTCGTATTTGAAATTAAACTTTGAAATAAAGATAAATATGAAGATGAAGGGACAAGTGATAACGATGAAGACAAACAAAGGCAAAAGTGAAGATAAAGACGAAAATTGAGATAAAGGCGAAAATGGAGACAATGAGAAATACATAAAAAATGCATGGAGTTCTTTCAACTTACAGAGTTATCGATAATTATTGATCTACTGAAATTGGTTGTTTCAAAATATATCGATTTATCGAAATTTCAAGGTTATATAAGCTTA
>NW_023460007.1:3913-9347 GCF_013731165.1 Rhagoletis pomonella
GTTATCGATATGTACAATAATCGATACTGATGATTGTTATATTTATCGATGAATTGATCGATTTTGCAATCGTTGTATTTTTCTATATGTTTATGGATATCGTTATCGGTATTTTTATCGGCACAGTTATCAACAGGGTTATCCATATAATAATCGGAACATGGAATGTGATCACATTAAACGACATCACAACACATTATATCACATGATATGAAGAGACATCACATGATATTGCATTACATAATATGATATCACATCACACGATGCCACGTGACATGACATCATATGATATGACATCACATTATATGGCATGACATCACATGACTTGACATCACATGATATGTCATCGTATGATATGACATGGCATTACATGCCGTGGCATCACTTGATATGGCATCATATGGTATGACATCATATGACATGACATCAGAGGATATGACAACACATGACATGACATCCTATCAGATCACATAAAATCACGTCACATCTTATCACGTCATCGCACCTCATGTCATCTACGTGAATAGAAAAAGAAAAGGATATAAGCAAAGATGTGAAAGAAAAAAACAAAGATGAAGTCCAAGGTAAAGTTACCGATTTCAAAACCAAAAACACCGTTGGAAAGGTAATTTTCTGCAGATGAGGAGAGTTTTTATAGTTTCGATATTTTTTGAAAATCGTCGTTTAAAAATTTCCATATTGGTGTATGGTTGTTTTTGCAACCTGTTCAATTTAAGCTGTTTTGTTTTTCTTCGTATTTGAAATTAAACTTTGAAATAATGATAAGTGAAGATAAAGACGAAAAGTGAGATAAAGGCGAAAATGGAGACAATGAGAAATACATAAGAATTAGGTTAAAAGATAGGAATCGAAATAAAATCAGCCATAAAGGTTACTGAAATTTATCGAATCATCGAAGTTTATAATTATCGAAATTTATCCATGCTTATTGTGTTATCGCATCGTATCGAATTATTCAAACTGATCAATGTTTACTGAGTTGTCGAAATTTATAGACACAGAAACTTAGTTGTCCAAATTTACGGATAGTTATCGAGCTATAAAAACGTGTGGGATTAACGAAATTTGTCAAGTTAAAGAAATGTATCAAGTTATCGATATTTATTGAATTATCATTATTTATAGACTTAACAAAATATATCGAGGAGTCGTAATGCATGGAGTTATATAAACTTATTGATTTATCACTGCTTATCGAATTTAATCGTCTTAACACAGTTTGGATAGTTTTCGAAAAATGTGGAGATGTCGAAAGTAAAAATTTATAAAGGTATCCAAAGTTTTTACATTTTTGAGTTATCGAAATTTATCGAGCCATCGAATTTCACAATTATCGAAAATGGTCGAGTTAACGAATTTTGTTGAGTTATCGAATTTTAGTGTTCTTGAAATTCATCGAACTATCGATATGTATCAAATCATCGACATTTATCGATAAACTTGAATGTATCGGTTGAATTCCAAGTCCTGCCGAAGTGCTCTAAAGACCTTCTCAGATTTAAAAAAAATTAGTTACGTTTTAGCAGAAGATTTTCCGGTTAGTTAATTTGTACCTTATAAGTATCGCTACGTGTTAACCTCTCCAAGCTTCTCTCTAGTATACTTATATTAGCGCTGACCAAAAATCCCCTTTTTTAGAATTTTGATTGGTAATAGCAAAAATATGATTCATAATGCTGTAAAAACAATCTGTGTGAAAGATGAATATTTTTGGTCAATATCTAAGCTTCGCCCAAGCCCATCAAAGTTCAATGTGCTCAAAAAATAAAAATTAATAAGTACATTAATTAATACATTTTTTAAATAAAATTGCAAGTATCTTCGAAAGTATTAGTCTACATCGCAAAATTCTACAAATTGTTAAAAAATTCTGTTCGATCAAAGTTCTGTATTTTTCAATTCTGCTTTTTCAAATTCTTTTTCAAGATTCTGCTTTTGAAAGTTCCGCATTTTGAAATGCTGTCTCAAATGCTTTCGAAATTCTGCTTTTGTGGTAGATAAGATCTGACAAAATTTACCATATTCGCTTCTTTGGCTGTATGCCAATCGGTAAATTTTTTCTCTGTGGAGAAACGGGTTGGAAAAATTTACTATTGTGTACGAATAAATTAAATTTTTCTGTGCAATACATTACAATTATTAAAATGTATATCTACTTTGTTATAACTTGCAAGTAACGTACGCCTTTTTTATGCTTTTTTCAGATTTCATTTAGATTTTCGAATCTTTATTACCGCCAAACAATATTATGTACATATATATTTAAAAGAAGAAGAAATGTAAAATTCTTGGTTTGATCCGTCAAAATTTCATCTTTTCTATCAATTGGCACAGGCCCTTTGTCTTAAATCTACAGTTAGGAAATACATACGTTCTATCTAAGCGAGTTAAAAATCTGTTATACTTAGCAAAAAGTATACAAATTCTTACAGCGTGTTTTTACACTTATCAAAATAAACTTTTATTTTTAATATATATATGCAAACAACATTTTGTTTTAGTAAATTACAATATTTTGAGAATTGTATCTCTTCAAAAAATAAAACTTTGTGACCTAAGTAATTTCTTTATTTAATAATTCTTATAAGCTGCTTCTCTTTAATTACTTGTTTCCCTTTCTGGAAACTTGAGTTTTCGCAAAAATAATTTCTTGTAAATTCAATACAAGGTTATAAAACAGGGTATTGCTTCCTCCAACAACTACTTTTAGCCAGCGATGCCACCCTTCGCCACTGTCTTACGTTCTAGAAAAGGTTTATGTTTCCGATGCTTGCTTTCATGCACTGACCAAAGCTCAGGAGAATATTTCGCGTTTTAATTATTTCCAGTAAAAAAAGTTTTGTAAAACTAATTCAAAATACTGAAAATCAAAAATGTACATTAAAATTTTATGTAAACAATGTTAAATAGGACATGTCATTACTATGAAAAAGTGCGCACTTTTCAAAGTAATGACATACCCTCTTTAACATTGTTTACATTATATTTCAAAACAGAATTTTCTAATTCAGTATTTCGAAAAGCAGAATCCCCAAAAGCGGAACTTTTAGAAACAGAATTTCGTGTTTCGAATTTTGTAGTACCAGAATTTCGATACCAACCCTTAGTCCTACATGGGCGAACCTAAGATATTGCCCAAAAATTGTCATCTTTCACACAGATTGTGTTTAGAGCAAATTTTTCCTATTACCAATCAAAATTCAAAAAAAGCGGATTTTCGGCCCACGCTAATACATATGTACATAAGTAAAGTAAAAATAGACCTCACGGTTGGGCTTGCCAAATGTCCGATTACTGGAAATATGTATGATTAATGGTCTGATAATGGCAACTTAACGTAACTTACGGCCCTCTCTTAAAAATTCTGTTAAATGGGTGTTACTTATAATTGAACAGCCGAAACTTAACGTAACTTAATGCCACGTCGAAGTCTGTTTAATGTTTATTTTCTAAGTTCTACGTTCCGTTAAGTTAAGTTGCCATAATCAGGCTTTAACAATAAGTTTTCTTTTTACTTTTCGTGTATAATAAAAACTGACATATTCTGTAAACACGTACATTTGTTACGTAGTATGCATTTGAATTTTTCTTCTAGTGCCATTTAAAAGATTTTAACAACCTTGTCGTTGTTGAAACTATTTTCAATTCGAAGAAAAATATCTGATATATAAACCTGCCTTTACGTTCATAAATTCATTCACTTGAAATCCCTTTAGATAACCAGTGGATACAACTTTAGATACCCAGTGGGGAAAACTGATATTGTCCCAATTTGGCAAGCCTAATCACAGTGCTGACAAAGTGGCACACTACTAAAAACCTGAGATGTTTTCTCTTTTATAAGCAAAGAAACCTACCCAAATTTTAAGCGTCCTACCATCCTACCAATGAGAAAAAACCTACAAATTTTTGTTCGCAGCGCAAATTTATCAATCGCGAAAAATTGCAAGCACTCAATTTTTGGCCGCGATTAGTTGTGACAAAGATCGTATTTTGATCGTTCTCCGCACCCTGACATAAACTCTTTGCATACGATCTCTTACGAAGGAAAACGTAGTTAATGTTTCCTCTAACGATTGTTTGCTCAAGTATTTATCGCGGTAAAATACAATCGCAAGACGAGCTAGAATTAGAGAATTTTTCTGCACCCTGGTTAACAGCCGATTCTGAGTTAACTACGCACTGTGAAATTGGCCCTTAGTCGATTAGGTATTTGAACTTCAGCCTGGTGTAATTATTCAAAACCACTTGAAGAATCGATTAATTTCGTGTTGAAAATATAAGCACTGTACGATAGTTAATAAAGAAATGGTTAATATGTTGTACGTAGAAGAAAATGTTTAATGTGGCGTCGATATCTAATGTCGTTTCTGAATATCCACAGGAGAATGTAGGAGTAGGAGAGCTGCACCTTATGACTTGATACTAAAAGTTGGTCCGCTACCTAAATATATACATATGAAGGGTTGGCTAATGGGCGCGCCTAATAGTTAAAGAACTACAATATAATTGTTTGGATGCCGCAATACAAATATGTAAAGTTGTCCTATTTTTATATGGGGGAAAAAAGTGCCTTGAGGCACACTTGGGTTTTTTGCTATAGAACATAAAATCCAACTATTTTCAACAGCGTAGATATAAAATCAAAAATCTTACGAACAAAATTTTATGGAAATTAAATTCTTGAGCTAAAAAAAACGTCTCCAAAATAAAAAATTTTGATGCTGAATATTAGAAATTTTTTAATACGAGAACGCGACTTTCTCCTCCACCTGTTCGCAAAAAACGGATTACAGAGGTCAAACGGCCCGTCGGATTACATTCTAATTTGAGAAAGAAATGTCATCAGAAATATGATCAAGAGCGTTGAACTCACTTTCGTAATGAAAAATTAAATCTTTATATCGCTAGCTTAGAGTGAAAAGTTGCTAAGTCCCTATTTGAAAATTGTACAGGAGAGGAAAAAAACTTCTTATAGCCATTTTCTTCAAGTATTTCGCAAAACTTTGAATACAACATTTTGCCTGCTTAAAGCAAAGACAAACTCCATACGAATCAAAGGGATTCGATCTATATTCAAAGATTTCGTACTATTTTAGCCTTACCGAATTTTCGGAGCTTTTTTTGGACTTAGCAAATTTTCCTTTCATTCAATATAAACGAGAAAACATGAACGAGGACCTTTACCCTTTTCGAAACGATGCATTTTTACTTTCTCTAGTCTCCTGTATCAAAATATGAGTTTTCATAAAAAGTGGACTTAGCAACTTTTCGCTCTAAGCTAGCGATATGCAAACTGTGATTTTTGTGATCCTTCCCAGCAAAAAATCGGTAATCGCTTTTAGTGGTAACGTGTTCTAGAAGGCTGTAACGGCCTTCTCCTAGGCGGCTGCTTGAACAAAACAAAAAGGAA
>NW_023460007.1:9447-10481 GCF_013731165.1 Rhagoletis pomonella
ACACAAGCTTTGCTCGATTCCACTGCACCAACTGGAATCGTAAACGTCCAATTAGTTAGGCTTGGAAACTTCAATCGGATATGCGTATACATTCGCATATATTCATTTATATGTTTTCTCTACTAAATTGATTACAAGAGTTTACGTACCTTTTGCTCTAATTCCTGCGAAGGTATATAACTTTTAATAGGCCCCGATGGTACTGGAGTAAATACCGGAAATTTTATTAGATTTTTATTTTTTTTTTAACTTCCTGCACTTTATTTTAAGAAACACTCTACGCCACTAAACTTTTTAAATTCAATATTGACTGGTCTGCGGATCCAAATGAAATGGACGAGTCATAAATGCCTAGCTATTTATTAAGCGGCTCGACCAACAGCAGCCCAAAGGGATAGCCATACATTTTGTTGCTATCGAAAGGAATGCGGGAGCGTAAAATAAGGCATTTTCCAGGGTTGAAAATGCCTGATACGGAACACACGCTTACCTGCCTAAATACGTATGTATATACATGTATGTATATGAGTATGTTCTAGCTGAAAGCACGAATTGATAATAGTTATCATGAGAGCGTTTCGAGGCTCGATCAACCTAGCAGAACTTTGGTTGGCCTATAACCCTCACAAACTCCCTCCCCCAAACAGATGGTAACGATGCTAAGCGGAAGTTGCCAATATGAACCTTTTCTCAGACTACCAAATGTCTTTTGCATGATAAGTTCCTTTATTTTGGCTCTCGATGTGTTCTAGTATGTAGTACGAATTCCTAACTTTTCCACAACTTTTGCTTTTAAACCTCTAGGGGCCAGTTTGGCGTTAAAATGCTTCAATAAGTTACTCTGTGCGAAATTCCTACGTATAACCTCCTGATCAGAATGAAATTCCCGTATGCGTGATCGTAAATTATAAGTGCGGGTATTTTTGTTGTATGCCGCCTGCATTTTGCTTATAGTTTCTCGTATAACCGCAAACTCATCTTCCCTTTTTAGTCTTGCAGTGCCTTCTGCTAACATACCTAGATTCTTTAAAACT
>NW_023460007.1:10581-18460 GCF_013731165.1 Rhagoletis pomonella
ACACCTTGACTTCTTTACATTTAAATGGAAATTTCGATGTCTTATGTGAACATGTACACTCGATTTTTGATGGCAAAGCCCTCCAATGGTTTTGGAGGTATAGACAACATGTTGATACGTTAGAATGGTTTGAACTATGCGAGGCGATGCGCCGACAGTTCAAAGATTATTCCACGGATTCCGAGATTCGGGATGAAATTAGGCGACGGAAACAGAAACCTAACGAATTTTTCGACGAATTTTTTGATACCATAATGTTGATGTACGATAGGCTTAGATTTCAACTAAGCGAATCGGAACTCGTGGAGATATTATTGCGGAATTTAAAACCAGATCTACGACACGAGTTGTTACATTTAGACATACAAGATATTCATACGCTGCGCAGGGAGGTTCGTAAACATGAAAAGTTTTTCCGCGATTTACACAATTCCGGTTCACGGTCTAATCCCTTACGTAAGCATGTTCATGAAGTGATTCATAACACGAATGAGACCGGGGACATTCAAGCTATTGAGGAAGAGCACGCTGCTGAAATCGATGCAATTGCGGCGAGCCAACTTACTTGTTGGAATTGCGAGGAAATTGGGCATAGGTACCATGACTGCTTGAAAACACGGCGAATATTTTGCTATGGTTGTGGAGCAATAGACACTTATAAACCCAGTTGCCTTAAATGGAAATCCGTTTCGGAAAACGCGAGGAAGGATGTTCGTCGAACGTCGGACGGGCGTCCAACAAATCGTCCTCGGAACTAATCCCAGAAAACTCGGAAACAAACCTCAGCCAGTTTAATAAGACCTTAGACATAGTGGTAAATTTACCTAATCCAGCAGAACTATCCACATCGCTACCAAAGCTAAATGGTGATAGAATTTCGTATTGTAATAGTAAACCTCGAGAATTTACTCACCGACCATACCACATCCGATTAGCGGAGTACCAACGCATCAGAGCTCGAATCTTTGCAGACCAAACCCCAAAAGCTAGTAAGAGTAGATCGGCAAAGCGCATACAAGACTTTTGGCACCGTAAGAAGGCATTACGCAAAATGGTTATCTCATCCATCGTTTATAATGATTCAGACATTCGTCCGTACGCAAATTTGAATATTTATGGTAAAAACTATCTTGCTTTGCTCGACAGCGGAGCAAACAAAAGTTGTATAGGTTCGAACTTAGCCAAATTGATTATTGAAGACGGTAACCAAAAACACAAAAAAGTTTTAGGAAGCGTTAGAACAGCGGATGGAAGAAAACAAGAGGTGGCGGGAACGATTGCCATTTCGCTATCGTTCAACAACCAAAATAAGGTAGTAGAGTTTCTGATAGTACCGTCTGTGGCCTCAGATGTCATATGTGGAATGGACTTTTGGCACACTTTTGGCTTGAAAGTTGCATCAATACCAACTGTCTGTCAACTCTCGTCCGAACAAGAAGATTCAGAGTCAATACCATTGACACCTACGCAGCGTTGTCAGTTGGAAATGACCATTTCCGCTTTTCCATCGTTCGAAAATGAAGGACTTGGCTCCACGACACTGGTGGAACACAAAATAGATACTGGTGACGCAAGACCCGTAAAACAGAGATACTATCCAATCTCACCAGCTATGGAGAAGATACTGTGTACGGAAATAGACCGGATGCTCGAATTAGGAGTGATTGAAGAGGCAAAAGAATCATCGTGGTCATCACCAGGGGTTCTAATAGTTAAACCAGGGAAAGCTAGATTTTGTATAGACTCAAGAAAACTCAACGAATTGACTGTTAAAGATGCGTACCCTATACCAAATATTGACGGATTACTGTCACGTCTACCACCGGTACACTGTATCTCGAAAATTGACTTAAAGGATGCCTTTTGGCAAATCCCGCTTTCAAATGACTCTCGTCCAAAAACAGCGTTCACCGTCCCTAATCGTCCCTTATACCAGTTCACGCGCATGCCCTTTGGACTGTGTAATGCTCCCCAGACCATGTGCCGATTAATGGACAAAGTGATACCGTACAACCTAAAAACACATGTTTTCGTCTACTTAGATGACTTACTGATAGTATCGCAATCATTTGAAGAACATCTATCTCACTTACGAGAAGTAGCCACGCAGCTCAGGAAAGCAGTATTAACCATAAACGTCAGCAAAAGTAAGTTCGGATTGAGCAGAGTCAAATACCTCGGTTTCATTGTAGGTAATGGCACACTTGCTGTCGACGATGATAAAGTTAAAGCGATCACCAATTATCCAATCCCCAAAAATGTCCGCCAGATTCGACAATTTCTCGGTATGACGGGTTGGTATCGTCGTTTCATATCTGATTATGCCGCTCTTACGTTTCCGCTCACAGAGCTTCTGACGAAGAAGAGGAAATTTGTATGGAATTCAGATGCACAAAACGCATTTGAATCGATTAAAGAAAAATTAACCACTGCTCCTTTGTTGATCCACCCAAACTACGCAAAGCCATTCATAGTGCAATGTAATGCAAGCCAGCATGGCGTCGGTGCCCTCTTAGCCCAAACAGATGAGAACGGGGAGGAGAAACCCATAGCATATATGTCGCACAAATTGAATAAAGCCCAAAGGAATTACACGGTTACTGAATTGGAATGCTTAGCAGTTGTGTTAGCCATTAAGAAATTCAGACCATACATTGAGGGGCAGGACTTCAAAGTTGTAACAGATCATGCTAGCCTCAAATGGCTTATGCGTCAAAAGGATCTCAGCGGAAGATTAGCGAGATGGGCGTTAAAATTGCAAGGGTTTAACTTCGCTATAGAGCACCGAAGGGGGATTGAAAACAAGGTTGCAGATGCTTTGTCGCGAGTTTTCGAAACCGAGGCAATTGATATTGCGAAAATAGAATTGGAGAGTTTGCCAGAAATTGATTTACAATCAGAATTTTTCGAGTCTGCTCAATATAAAGACCTTCGTGAAAAATTAGCGAAATCGGAAATGCCGGATTACAAGGTGATCGACAAATACATTTACTATCGTAAGCTCTGTAGTGGCGAGGAAAATTCGGAGACCGACGCGTGGAAACTATTTGTTCCTAATGAACTGCGTGAAAGTGTTATGTACGCGAACCATAACCCACCCACATCGGCGCATGGCGGGGTGGCTAAAACTATAGACCGCATTCGTAGAAATTTGTATTGGCCTGGAATGGTAACCGATATCCGTAATTATGTTCTTTCATGTGATTTGTGTAAAACATCGAAAACACCCACCTACACCCTTCGTTCTCCAATGGGAAATTTTGTGGAGACAGAGCGACCATTTCAAAGACTATATGTCGACCTAATTGGACCATTTCCGAGATCAAAACGAGGAAATATAGGAATTCTCATTATCTTAGATCACTTTACAAAATTTACTTTTCTACAACCTCTTCGGAAATTTAATACGAACCTTATTATTCAATACCTAAAGGAAAACATTTTTGATTGTTTTGGGGTGCCTGAGACAGTGGTTTCAGATAATGGTAGCCAATTTACCTCGAGAGAGTTTACTGCATTTGCAAATAAGCATGGAGTTAATCACATCCGAACGGCAGTATACTCACCTCATACAAACGCATCGGAGCGGGTCAACCGCTCAGTCAACGAGGCACTAAGGTCATATATTCGGAAAGACCAACGCAACTGGGACGACTACATAAGCAGCATCAACTGCTCCCTACGAATTAGTTTGCATCACACTATTGGCTATTCCCCATACTATGTACTATTTGGACAGAACATGATAACTCACGGAGGAGACTATAAAGTTTTAAAGAATCTAGGTATGTTAGCAGAAGGCACTGCAAGACTAAAAAGGGAAGATGAGTTTGCGGTTATACGAGAAACTATAAAAAGCAAAATGCAGGCGGCATACAACAAAAATACCCGCACTTATAATTTACGATCACGCATACGGGAATTTCATCCTGGTCAGGAGGTTATACGTAGGAATTTCGCACAGAGTAACTTATTGAAGCATTTTAACGCCAAACTGGCCCCTAGAGGTTTAAAAGCAAAAGTTGTGGAAAAATTAGGAAATTCGTACTACATACTAGAAGACATCGAGAGCCAAAATAAAGGAACTTATCATGCAAAAGACATTTGGTAGCCTGAGAAAAGGTTCATATGGCAACTTCCGCTTAGCATCGTTACCATCTGTTTGGGGGAGGGAGTTTGTGAGGGTTATAGGCCAACCAAATGTTCTGCTGGGTTGCTCGAGCCTCGAAACGCTCTCATGATAACTATTATCAATTTGTGCTTTCAGCTAGAACATACTCATATACACACATGTATATACATAGATTTTTAGGCAGGTAAGCGTGTGTTCCGTATCAGGCATTTTCAACCCTGGAAAATGCTTATTTGACGCTCCCGCATTCCTTTCGATAGCAACAAAATCTATGGCTATCACGTTGGGCTGCTGTTGGTCGAGCCGCTTAATAAATAGCTAGGCATTTATGACTCGTCCATTTCATTTGGATCCGCAGACCAGTCAATATTGAACTTAAAACGTTTAGTGGCGTAGAGTGTATCTTAAAATAAAGTGCAGGAAGTTTAAAAAAAAAAAAAAAAAAAATTAAATAAAAATTTTATAAAAATTCCGGTATTTACTCCAGTACCATCGGAGCCTATTAAAAGTTATATACCTTCGCAGGAATTAGAGAAAAAGGTACGTAAACTCTTGTAATCAATTTAGTAGAGAAAAAAAAAATAAAATAAAAACAAGTAAGAGCAGCGCTGTCTTCGGCTATGCCGAAGGCTTCATACCTTTCATGAACATCTGCAAATTTTAGTTTGACAGATTACTGATTTTGAATACATCTGCATACATCGATAGAGGAGTTACATACTTATATAAAAAATCGCATCTAAACAATCAGAGGTATGGAAGATATACTTTATATGGCACCAATCTAAGTGATTTTCACTGCTATGTGATCGGTATGTAAACCGGTAACACAATTTATTGGGTTTAGTTTCCTACATAAAGGAGATATATCGCAAAAACTGGTATCTGAACAATCAGTGCTATAGGAGATAAAGCTTATACAGCATAGATTTTGACGATTTTCTCAGTAGACTTTGTATTATTATTTATAAAATATCTTACGAAATTTATCGGTTTTAGCTGTTCAAATAAAGGAGTTTTACAGTAAAATCCCATATCTGAACAATCAGATGTATGGAAGATATATGTTGTAGTCACCCGATCCTTGTTATTTTCACTGTACGTATTCTGTTAATAATGAGTGAAAATGGTGCGAAATTTCATGTTCCTAGCTGCATAAATGGAGGAGATATGATAAAAGACCTCATATCTGAACAATCAGTTGTATGGGGGCTGCAGGTTATAGTGACCCGATCTTCGTTATTTTCACTGTAAGTCTTCTGCTGATAATGAGTGAAAACAGCGCGAAATTTCATGGTCCTAGCTAAATAAATGGATGAATTATAACGAAAAATCTCATATCTGAACAATCAGTTGTATGGGAGCTATAGGTTATAGTTATCCGATCTTTTTAATTTTCACTGTAAGTTTTCTGTTGATAATTATTGAAAACAGTGCGGAATTTCCTGTTCCCAGCTTTATAAATGGAGGAGTTATAACGGAAAATTTTATATCTGAACAATCAGTTGTATGGGAGCCATAGGTTATAGTGACCCGATCTTTGTAATTTTCACTGTAAGCATTCTGTTGATAATGGGTGCAAGTGCTGCAAAATTTCATGTTCGTAGCGGCATAAATGGAGAAGTTATAACGAAAAATCTCATATCTGAACAATCAGTTGTATGGGAGCTATATGTTATAGTGGTCCGATTCTTCCGATTCCGACAAATGCTTAATACATTATAAAAATACACCCACCTACCAAATTTGATCCGGATATCTCGAAAACTGAGAGACTAGATTGCATACAAACAGACGGACAGACGGACAGACGGACATGGATAAATCAACTCAGCTCGACGTTCTGATCATATAAGTATACATTTTAATGGGTCTATCTCTTTTTGTTCTGGTACTTACAAACATCGGACCAAAGTTATAATACCATTTCATGCTCATGAAAGGTATAATAAATGAATATATGCGAATGTATATGCATATCCGATTGGAGTTTCCAAGCCTAACTAATTGGACGTTTACGATTCCAGTTGGTGTAGTGGAATCGAGCAAAGCTTGTGTCGGCGGAAGACACCGGTTGATTGTCCAATCCGTGATCCGAACGGAGAAGTATCGACTCCCGACTCAGGAAAGCGCATCGCAGGCACAGAAACGCATGTTTCCTCACTTACGTAAACCACCCATGGGATGCCCACGTTCCTGACGACGTAACTGCTACTTGCCTGAGCTAAAGCATGTTAGGAAAAACCTATGTAACAATAGCTTTAAAGTGAGACACATTTTTTGCGCCCTTCCCGTTCTGAAATTATACTAGTGTGATTGCATAGTGATTTTATTGGCACCTAGTTGATGACCTCTGTGAAAGTCACGACTTACGCGGAAGAACAATAAGTACATACTTAGTCGAGAAATCATTTTTTTTTGCAATTAATTTTTGAATACATAACTAACTGAGGAAAGAAGGTAGTGAATATGTATATAGATTTAGTATAAAAAAAAAAAAAAAACGCCAAGAGAAGAAAGTTGTGCGCAGGAATCAAAAATAATTAGTTTAAAGCCTTACCCTACTTCACGAATAGTAATATCGTTTCTGTTAATATGCCAATTGCTGTAATGTATCTTTTAGATTCATACAACAACCTCTCTTATAACAGAAGAAGTTGCGTATTTACATATTCAAGTTTTTTTTTTCAATTTTTTTCATCACACATGTATGTATAAACGTAAAGGGCTAGGCAGATTATCCGCTTTATAAAAATTTATTGTTCAGTAGCTTCAAAATTTTACATCACTAGCGAACGTCACAACCGAAGGATCGAACAAGGAAAGAAAAGTAATTTGATACATACGCGCTTGACGCAACTTCGAACCTCATCGTCTTCGTTGGGCCCATCGTCGCTTCGATGCTGGTAAGTTCGTCATGGTGGTGTTATTCTATGTGTTAAATACATAGGTATATACGTATATACATAATTGCTATACATATTTACTCTTTGTTTTTTTTTGGTTTGTCAATACATTCTATCCATATACTCATATTTAATAATTGGGTATTTTACCTGTTCGCTGAGGTTGAGGGCGTACCTATAATAATTTTTTTTAAGATTTTTGAGGCATACAACATACGAACGCACATACATATTGTAAATAACAAATCTATCAGTTGAAGACACACTAGTATTAATAGAAATCATAGCAAGAGCAATTTTTGTAATAATTAGGTTTAAGGATTTTGAATATCTTCTTTTTGATATTAAAGGAATTGGATAAATATGCGTTGAAATGAAGAACGTTTACGATTTTTAATTTTTGGTGGTGACGAAATGTAGGGGATTATGTCATGGTAAGGTAGGATAGCAGGATATAGGGTTAATGAAATAAAATGTAGCTTCATTAACAGGTTGGGTGGGTAAAGACCGAGGGAGACGCGTCATCTTCTTCCTCTCCATAGCGTACTTGGTGGTTGTAGGATTAAACTCGAATTCATTAATTTTCTTAGTAAATAGTTACTTTCCGTGAATTGATAGCTGATTTTTTTTTGCTTCGGGCTGATTTTGTTTTCATTTCTCGATCTGCATACATTTATATTTTATGTAAGGCGTTCGCTGTGTGCACGGGGGCAAGCCCCACGCCCATTTCCCTGAACTAAGCTGTAGCGTAGCTAGGTATGCAGACCCGCCTCATGTGCATGCACCTACCCCACTTCCTTTTTGTTTTGTTCAAGCAGCCGCCTAGGAGAAGGCCGTTACA
>NW_023460007.1:18560-19990 GCF_013731165.1 Rhagoletis pomonella
ATATTAAAGGAAATGGATAAATATGCGTTGAAATGAAGAACGTTTACGATTTTTAATTTTTGGTGGTGACGAAATGTAGGGGATTATGTCATGGTAAGGTAAGATAGCAGGATATAGGGTTAATGAAATAAATTGTAGCTTCATTAACAGGTTGGGTGGGTAAAGACCGAGGGAGACGCGTTATCTTCCTCCTCATAGCGTACTTGGTGGTTGTAGGATTAAACTCGAATTCCTTCGTTTTCTTAGTAAATAGTTACTTTCCGTGAATTAATAGCTGCTTTTTTTTTGTTTGGCGCTAATTTGGATTTCATTTCTCGATCTGCATACATTTATATTTTATGTAAGGCGTTCGTTGTGTGCACGGGGGCAAGCCCCACGCCCATTTCCCTGAACTAAGCTGTAGCGTAGCTAGGTATGTAGACCCGCCTCATGTGCATGCACCTACCCCACTTCGTTTTTTTTTGTTCAAGCAGCCGCCTAGGAGAAGGCCGTTACATATAAATATTGGCGCCCAACGTGGGGCTAGACAAGTAGTTTTCAGGATTATGGATAAGTCAAGCATTGGCTTGGTATGAAAATCTATCATAGGCATCCGATTAAAATCCAAGTGTTGTACTCTTGTTAATGCTCCAAGTTCTTTTAATTAGTTTCGGTCCTAGTCAATGAAGCCGGATGAGCTTAACTTGGATTATTTCGAGTTATGACTGCAGATGTTGCTAGGGGCCATGAGTTTCCGTTCTTTTTTTTGTTACTTTAGAATGTCTCAATAGCAGGATTTTTAGATATTGGGAGTCCTCGATTTCTAACCGCTAATTGGACATTCAGAAAAATAGCATTTGAAATGTAATACTGATTGTTGTTGTAGTTCATTAAGAGGATTTTGTACAACTTGAATAATTTTGTCGAGTTCATACCCTTTCGTAACTGCAACCAGTTTTGTTTTGTACTACAGAGTATTCCTTGTTTCAGCCCACATACATTTTTTTTTTCTCATACGACAACCAAGTACGTAATTGTTGATAGCCTGGTTATCCGCCATGACAAACCCCTCAGAGTAGTACCCCAAGCACTTTTTTCTGTTTAGAAGATTACAGCGGCGCAGCAGTTAGAAGCGGTACTAGAGAAAAAAAAATAGCGTGGCATTTACAAAGTTTTTGTTTGTTTTCTCTAATTTAGAGCTTCCTTTAAAAGGTAATCTTATTAGCATTTTGGAATTCAAAATATCACTTAGTGAATATATTGAATATATAGTAAGAATGCCGCTAACTCGCAGTCCCGAACGCGCCTCTGGTGGCACGGAAACCGATAACCCCAATAAAACTATTTGTATCATATGAAGCGAAAATTTTCATACAAATACTGAGAAAGTGGAGACGCCATGCGAGCATCCGTTTCACTTAGCATGTATTCGAACATGGCTAGAAAATAAT
>NW_023460007.1:20090-21410 GCF_013731165.1 Rhagoletis pomonella
AAAAAAAGTTTTCACGTTAATAAATAACTAATGGTAAACTAGCGAAAATTAGTTAGTTGATAACCAATGATTCCAATAACTTTTTGAGCTGAAAAGTGAGAAGCACACCTTCAGAAACTATAATACAACAACAAAAACATCTGCACTCATAATTTGTTAGAGTCAAACAACTTTTTTTTTACTTTTGGGGCTATGTGGGTGGGTTAAAATCTGTCCAATTTACGTTTAGGAACGGCTAACACTGTAACATGAAATACTTAAGGGAATAACACAAAGTAACCCTGATGGGACGACCACATTGAAATGAAAAAAACTAAAAAAAGACAACAGGAGTTAGTTCAAAACAATTAAAGCGATCAAAAGAAATTTGTTGGACGTGCTACCTTTTGCAGAACATGTGGCTGGTCGGAAAGGAAAGTGGATCTTTTCCAAGGAGTAAATTACCCTTCAAAAGTCAAGTCCTCGCTTTGTTTGGATTTTACCGTAACATCAAAAAGCAATACATTAAAGAGAGTTGTTGAAGACGGCAACCAATTTAAATGAAACGCATTGAATATTTATAACAATACAGTTTTGTATAGTTTTTATATCTGATGAAAACGGATTAATTTTTAATAGTTAGGTTTAAATTCATTACAATATAAAAGAAAGACTTACTTATTCGTGCTCTTCGTGTGCTTCGTTCCAAAAGAAAGAACCGGAAGCGTACAAACAATATGGCTAACACTTAAATACAGAGTTGCTCAAAGAGGCATATACTTTTACAAAACAAAAAATTGTAACGGTATTTTAGTATTCAGTCCATATACATACATGTATTTAGGCAGGTAAGCATGTGTTCCGTATCAGGCATTTTCAAACGTGGAAAATGCCTTATTTTACACTCCCGCATTCCTTTCGATAGCAACAAAATGTATGGCTATCCCGTTGGGCTGCTGTTGGTCGAGCCGCTTAATAAATAGCTAGGCATTTATGACTCGTCATTTCATTTGGATCCGCAGACCAGTCAATATTGAATTTAAAACGTTTAGTGGCGTAGAGTGTTTCTTAAAATAAAGTGCAGGAAGTTTAAAAAAAATAAAAATCTAATAAAAATTCCGGTATTTACTCCAGTACCATCGGGGCCTATTAAAAGTTATATACCTTCGCAGGAATTAGAGAAAAAGGTACGGAAACTCTTGTAATCAATTTAGTAGAGAAAAGAAATAAATGAATATATGCGAATGTATACGCATATCCGATTGAAGTTTCCAAGCCTAACTAATTGGACGTTTACGATTCCAGTTGGTACAGTGGAATCGAGCAAAGCTTGTGTCGGCG
>NW_023460007.1:21510-24685 GCF_013731165.1 Rhagoletis pomonella
ACACCTTGACTTCTTTACATTTAAATGGAAATTTCGATGTCTTATGTCAAAATGTACACTCGATTTTTGATGGCAAAGCCCTCCAATGGTTTTGGAGGTATAGACAGCATGTTGATACGTTAGAATGGTTTGAACTATGCGAGGCAATGCGTCGACAGTTCAAAGATTATTCCACGGATTCCGAGATTCGGGATGAAATTAGGCGACGGAAACAGAAACCTAACGTAGATTTCAACTAAGCGAATCGGAACTCGTGGAGATTTTATTGCGGAATTTAAAACCAGATCTACGACACGAGTTGTTGCATTTAGACATATAAGATATTCATACGCTGTGCAGGGAGGTTCGTAAACATGAAAAGTTTTTCCGCGATTTACACAATTCCGGTTCACGATCTAATCCCTTACGTCTGAATGTTCTTGAAGTGATTCATAACACGAATGAGACCGGGGACATTCAAGCGATTGAGGAAGAGCCCGCTGCTGAAATCGATGCAATTGCGGCGAGCCAACTTACTTGTTGGAATTGTGAGGAAATTGGGCTTAGGTACCATGACTGCTTGAAAACACGGCGAATATTTTGTTATGGGTGTGGAGCAATAGACACTTATAAACCCGGTTGCCTTAAATGCAAATCCGTTTCGGAAAACGCGAGGAATGATGTTCGTCGAACGTCGGACGGGCATCCAACAAATCGTCTTCGGAACTAATCCCAGAAAACTCGGAAACAAATCTCAGCCAGTTTAACAAGACCTTAGACATAGTGGTAAATTTATCTAATCCAGCAGAACTATCCACATCGCTACCAAAGCTAAATGATGATAGAATTTCGTATTGTAATAGTAAACCTCGAGAATTTATTCACCGACCATACCACACCCGATTAGCGGAGTACCAACGCATCAGAGCTCGAATCTTTGCAGACCAAACCCCAAAAGCTGGTAAGAAAAGATCGGCAAAGCGCATACGAGACTTTTGGCACCGTAAGAAGGCATTACGCAAAATGGTTATCTCATCCATCATTTATAATGATTCAGACATTTATGCTAAAAACTATCTTGCTTTGCTCGACAGCGGAGTTGTATAGGTTCGAACTTAGCCAAATTGATTATTGAAGACGGTAACCAAAAACACAAAAAAGTTTTAGGAAGCATTAGAACAGCGGATGGAAGAAAACAAGAGGTGGTGGGAACGATCGCCATTTCGCTATCGTTCAACAACCAAAATAAGGTAGTAGAGTTTCTGATAGTACCGTCGGTGGCCTCAGATGTCATATGTGGAATGGACTTTTGGCCCACTTTTGGTTTGAAAGTTGCATCAATACCAACTGTCTGTCAACTCTCGTCCGAACAAGAAGATTCAGAGTCAATACCATTGACACCTACGCAGCGTTGTCAGTTGGAAATGACCATTTCCGTTTTTCCATCGTTCGAAAACGAAGGACTTGGCTCCACGACACTTGTGGAACACAAAATAGATACTGGTGATGCAAGACCCGTAAAACAGAGATACTATCCAATCTCACCAGCTACGGAGAAGATACTGTGTACGGAAATAGACCGGATGCTCGAATTAGGAGTGATTGACGAGGCAAAAGAATCATCGTGGTCATCACCAGGGGTTCTAATAGTTAAACCACGGAAAGCTAGATTTTGTATAGACTCAAGAAAACTCAAAGAATTGACTGTTAAAGATGCGTACCCTATACCAAATATTGACGGATTACTGTCACGTCTACTACCGGTACACTGTATCTCGAAAATTGACTTAAAGGATGCCTTTTGGCAAATCCCTCTTTCAAATGACTCTCGTCCAAAAACAGCGTTCACCGTCCCTAATCGTCCCTTATACCAGTTCACGCGCATGCCCTTTGGACTGTGTAATGCTCTCCAGACCATGTGCCGATTAATGGACAAAGTGATACCGTACAACCTTAAACCACATGTTTTCGTCTACTTAGATGACTTACTGATAGTATCGCAATCATTTGAAGAACATCTATCTCACTTACGAGAAGTAGCCACGCAGCTCAAAAGCATAAACGCCAGCAAAAGTAAGTTTGGATTGAGCAGAGCCAAATACCTCGGTTTCATTGTAGGTAATGGCACACTTGCTGTCGACGATGATAAATTTAAAGCGATCACCAATTATCCAATTCCCAAAAATGTCCGGCAGATTCGACTATTTCTCGGTATGATGGGTTGGTATCGTCGTTTCATATCTGATTATGCCGCTCTTACGTTTCCGCTCACAGAGCTTCTGACGAAGAAGAGGAAATTTGTATGGAATCCAGATGCACAAAACGCATTTGAATCGATTAAAGAAAAATTAACAACTGCTCCTGTGTTGATCCACCCAAACTACGCAAAGCCATTCATTGTGCAATGTGATGCAAGCCAGCATGGCGTCGGTGCCCTCTTAGCCCAAACAGATGAGAACGGGGATGAGAAACCCATAGCATATATGTCGCACAAATTGAATAAAGCCCAAAGGAATTACACGGTTACTGAATTGGAATGCTTAGCAATTGTGTTAGCCATTAAGAAATTCAGATCATACATTGAGGGGCAGGACTTCAAAGTTTTAACAGATCATGCTAGCCTCAAATGGCTTATGCGTCAAAAGGATCTCAGCGGAAGATTAACGAGATGGGCGTTAAAATTGCAGGGTTTTAACTTCCCTATAGAGCTTTTGATTGTGTTGGCTAAAGAAAAATGAAAATAGTGGAAAAAAGCAAACGATAATTTATAAGGCGTACTTAGCACGGTGCATAGGCAACTGGCTGAGTCAGTGGGATCGTCGGTTCGAAGCCTACTGAAAGAAGTCTGATGAGGAAATGTGGTGATTTCCGAAATAGCTATCACTTCTACCATTTTTCCAAATTATTGTTGCTTTTCCACAATAAATTTTCATTGAAAAACGGCCTCGAGCTCAATAAAAATTGTTGAATATAATTGTTATAAAGGCCAAAAATAACAAAAACAAATAACTTAAGGAGTGTGCTCGTCCTAAAAGTTAAACATTCTAAAAATAGAATTATTAGCAAAAACCAACAATACCAACAACCACATGATCAAGTTAATTGCAGCGGAATAGCTGCGCTTGATTGTGTTGGCACAACAAAAATGAAAATAGTGGAAAAAATCAAACGATAATTTACAAGGCGTACTTAGCAC
>NW_023460007.1:24695-25402 GCF_013731165.1 Rhagoletis pomonella
ACCACATGATCAAGTGAATTGCAGCGGAGTAGCTGCGCTTGAAAAAAGCAAACGATAATTTACAAGGCGTACTTAGCACGGTACATAGGCAACTGGCTGAGTCAGTGGGATCGTCGGTTCGAAGCCTACTGAAAGAAGTCTGATGAGGAAATGTGGTGATTTCCGAAATAGCTATCACTTCTACCACTTTTTCAAATTATTGTTGCTTTTCCAAAATAAATTTTCATTGAAAAACGGCCTCGAGCTCAATAAAAATTGTTGAATATAATTGTTATAAAGGCCAAAAATAACAAAAACAAAATTTACTTTTCTACAACCTCTTCGGAAATTTAATACAAACCTTATTATTCAATACCTAAGCGAAAATATTTTTGATTGTTTTGGGGTGCCGGAGACAGTGGTTTCATATAATGGTAGCCAATTTACCTCGAAAGAGTTTATTGCATTTGCAAATAAGCATGGAGCTAATCACATTCGAACGGCAGTATACTCGCCCCAGTCAAACGCATCGGAGCGGGTACACCGCTCAGTCAACGAAGCACTAAGGTTATATATTCGGAAAGGAACTGAGACGACTACATAAGCAGCATCAACTGCTCCCTACGAAATAGTTTGCATCACACCATTGGCTATTCCCCATACTATGTACTATTTGGACAGAACATGATAACTCACGGAGGAGACTATAAAGTTTTAAAGAATCTAGG
>NW_023460007.1:25502-26989 GCF_013731165.1 Rhagoletis pomonella
AGTTGGGTATTTACATATTCAATTATTATTTTTTTAATTTTTTTTTTTATCACACATGTATGTAGGCAGATTATCCGCTTTACAAAAATTTATTGTTCAGTAGCCTCAAAATTTTACATCACTAGCGAACGTCACAACCGAAGGATCGAACAAGAAAAGAAAAGTAATACGATACATACGCGCTTGACGCAACTTCGAACATCATCGTCGTCGTTGGGCCCATCGTCGCTTCGTCATAGTTGTGTTATTCTATGTGTTCATCGGCGTAGCCAGAACGAAATTTAGGGGGGGAGGGGGCTCGACCCTATTAAGGTGGCATTTCAGGGTACTATTATATATATATCTAAGGAAAATTTGAAAGTTAGGGGGGGCTCGAGCACCCCCCTGCCCATACCTGGCTACGCCCATGTATGTGTTAAATACATAGGTACAGTGAAACCCGCTTAAGAAACCCCCCGCCCCCCCCGCTTAAGTGCCTAACCCGCTTAAGTAACCAACATTTTTGACCAATGTGAATTTTTGAATGTAATCTGAAGAAAATCCCTCTCTTAAGTACCTCCCCGCTTATTTACCCAACCCGCCTAAGTACCTCAATTTTTCGTACCCCATTTACCATTTTACCTATAATTTTCCCTTTTTAAGTGCTCTTTTAAAATTCCTTAAAATATTTACATATTTTGAATCTCAGTGGCTGCGTAACACACCTTCGGCAAAAAAATTATAAAAAATCAACGGTAATTTTTAGCCACTTGAAACTTGCACATTACTGCACTAAAATTGAATGGGCTATAAAACTGTATACTCTAAAACACATCTGAGAAAAAAAATTTTAAATTTTGATGAATTTTTTCTTTAAGTGTTCTATAAAATCTTAAGCTTCGATTTACATGGTATTTGTTAATTAAATGTTTATGCTTTATTCAAGGAATTACATATTTATGTAAGTTAACGAAAAGATGTAACTACATCAATAATTATGTTCGCTTAAGTATCCGCATCGAGGTACTTAAACGGGTTCTTTTAAGAACCCAAACCGCCTAAGTACCTCAAAAAGCTAACATTTTTCGTGAGGTACTTAAGCGGGTTTTACTGTATATACTTATATACATAATTGCTATACATATTTACTCTTTTTTTTTGGTTTGTCAATACATTCTATCCATATACTCATATTTAATAATTGGGTATTTTATCTGTTCGCTGAGAGGTTGAGGACGTACCTATAATAATTTTTGAAAAGATTTTTGAGGCTACTACATACAACATACGAACGCACATACATATTGTAAATAATAAACCTAACAGTTGAAGACACACTAGTATTAATAGAAATCATAGCAAGAGCAATTTTTGTAATAATTAGGTTTAAGGATTTTGAATATCTTCTTTTTGACATTAAAGGAATTGGATAAATATGCGTTGAAATGAAGAACGTTTACGATTTTTAATTTTTGGTGGTGACGAAATGTAGGGGATTATGTCATGGT
>NW_023460007.1:27089-30758 GCF_013731165.1 Rhagoletis pomonella
CCACTGAAATTGCATTTGCAATGTTTTGAAAATGGCTGTCGAAGGCCGACCTTTGTGTGCTATACGACATTGTATACAAAGTTTAATTTGTGTTTAATCGGTATCTTATTTATTTTGTTGGCTTTTCAAAAAAACTAAAAAGTTTTCTTTTGGAACGAAAAACTACGCATTTCCAAAAATTGAGTCCAGAAAAGCCAGCAAATTAATCGGGTACTTACTTCGATTAAGTCCCTCGATGTTGGTGTTATTTGCCGAAAAATAACACCAGCAGAAACTATGCCAAGCAACATCCTGTAATTAAGAAAAAAATTACATTCAAACATAGCTATATGATACGATATTTTACGCATACTCACCTAACCTTAAGATTACACAACCGCCGCGTGCCAGAAAAATATAATTGAAATGAGATATAAATTCGCCGTGTATGTATACGGATTTCCATTGAATTCATTCTGACATTTTTTGTAATGAAGAAACAAGGCGAATTTATACAAGGTGGTGTTAACAGAACAAAAACAAAAATTACAACAACAAATTATACGCTCCTTGACAATCAGTACAAAGCCAAATTACAACAAACACATGATTTTGACAAAAGGTAAAAATTCGCCGTGAAATCAGCGGATCCGATAACACCACCTTGTATAGATTCGCCTTGTGAAGAAATATCATTTCACCTTGTATGTATGTATACGGTTTTCCATTGTATAAATTCGCCTTGAATGGTTTCTGACAATTGTACCAATGTACATACATACATGCATTCCACAAAGTGAACGTAGTATGTCGGTCAGCGTTCGGAACTCACTGCAATGGCAGTAAATCTAGTACACTTTTTAGCGAAATTGAATTTTCTACTGCGGGTTTCAACTCTTGAATTTTTTACCACAACTTGAATTATTACAATATATTTTGAGTCAGTAAAGATGTTTCTGCAACAAAGCATATAGTTATAAAATATAGATACATACGTAGAATATATTTTAGGGTTGGTATAAAAATGTAAAATGTGGAGGATGGTTCCGTGCGCAGAAGTGGAAAACTTTTGACTGCCATTCACCTGGGAGTGGCCAGAAGCGATTCTTGTGCGTACGGTTCAAATCGCAGCTCACAACGTCCGGATATTTATATCCACGTATCCTCTGGGTAGCAACCAAACACCCGTTTGGGAGCGAGCTAAAGTGAGAAGGCGTAAAACTTCGCGTGCGCTGGGTTTGGGTCCCGCCACGTTAAAACCCCGCCCAATGAAAAGAAGCAAACAGCCTCGGATGAGACCCCCTTTTTCTGATGACGACCACGGCAAACGTATAAAGGACTATGATTTAAGGGTATGCACCTGGAATATCCGGACCCTTAATGGGGAAGGTGCCTCTGCCCGGCTGGTTGATGTCCTCGGGAAGACAAAGGCTGACATCACCACCATCCAAGAAATGCGATGGACGGGGCAAGGTAAAGTAAGCGTGAAGCCTTGCGACGTCTACTACAGTTGCCACGTAAAGGAGCGCAAATTCGGTGTTGGGTTCGTGGTAGGAGAGAGACTCCGTCGCCGAGTACTGGCGTTCACCCCGGTGGTCGAACGTCTAGCCACAATCCGCATCAAAGCTAGATTCTTCAACATCTCGCTCATCTGCGCCCATGCCCCGAAGGAAGAGAAGGATGAGGCGTCCAAGGATCTCTTCTATGAGCGCTTGGAACGTACATATGAGCGCTGCCCCCGACACGATGTCAAAATCGTGCTTGGCGATTTTAATGCCAAGGTGGGCAAGGAAGGGATCTTTGGCGCCACTGTCGGAAAATTCAGCCTCCACGACGAAACGTCCGGTAACGGACTGAGGCTGATCGACTTCGCCGGGGCCCGAAATATGGTAATATGTAGTACTAGGTTCCAGCATAAGAACATCCACCAAGCTACATGGCTGTCTCCAGATCGAAAAACGAGAAACCAAATCGATCATGTTGTGATAGACGGAAGGCGTTTTGGACGTACGTACACTCCGAGGGCCAAACATCGACTCGGACCACTATCTTGTTGTAACCAAGATACGCACCCGCCTCTGTGCAGCAAAAAATGTGCGCCCAACAATGCAAGGAAAGCTTAACGTCGAAAAGCTGCAATCACAACAGACGGCCAATTTATTCGCCACTCGACTCACACACCTGCTCTCTGAGAGCACTCTTCAACAATCCGACGTACGCGAGCAGTGGAACCACATTTCCCGATCATTAAGTACCGCCGCCGAAGAAGTAGTTGGATTTCAGCGAGCCCGAAAGAACAACTGGTACGGTGAGGAATGTCAAGAAGCCGCAGAGAAAAAAGATGCCGCCTACAGGGCCACGCTGCGATCGGGCGCAACGCGAGCCATGTGGGACCGTTATAGGGAACTGAAGAAGGAAGCGAGACGTATTTGCCGCAATAAGAAGAGAGAGGCCGAAATACGTGAGTGCGAAGAGCTTGAGATGCTGGCCGACAGGAAGAACGCCCGAAAATTCTACCAGAGAGTTAGGCGACTTACGGAAGGTTTCAAGACCGGGGCGAACTCCTGTAAAAACAACAATGGCGACCTAGTGACCGATGTCCAGAATATACTTAAATTGTGGAGGGAACACTTTTATAACCTACTGAATGGTAGCAGCGCTGAAAGTAGTGAGGAAGACGAACCCGAGTCCCCAGTCGATGATGATGGAGTAGCTGTCCCACCGCCTGACTATGACGAGGTACGAATAGCGATTACGCGGCTGAAAAACAACAAAGCTGCTGGAGCTGACGGCCTGCCAGTCGAGCTATTCAAGTACGGCGGCGAGGAGCTGATGAGGTGCATGCATCAGCTCGTATGCAGAATATGGTCAGATGAACGCATGCCCGACGACTGGAATTTAAGTGTGCTCTGCCCAATCCACAAGAAAGGCGACCCCGCCATACGCGCCAACTACCGCGGAATTAGCCTTCTAAGCATAGGTTACAAGGTCTTATCGAGCGTATTGTGCGAAAGACTGAAGCCCACCGTCAACGAGCTGATTGGACCTTATCAGTGTGGCTTTAGGCCTGGAAAATCCACCATAGATCAGGTATTCACAATATGCCAAATCTTGGAAAAGACCCGCGAGAATAGGATCGACACACACCATCTATTTGTCGATTTCAAAGCCGCTTTCGACAGCACGAAGAGAAGTTGCCTTTATGCCGCGATGTCTGAATTTGGTATCCCCGCGAAACTAATACGGCTGTGTAAAATGACGTTGAGCAATACCACCAGCTCCGTCAGAATAGGGAAGGACCTCTCCGAGCCGTTTGATACCAAACGAGGTTTCAGACAAGGGGACTCCCTTTCGTGTGATTTCTTTAATCTTATGTTGGAGAAGATAATAAGAGCCGCAGAACTGAACCGCACAGGCACAATACTTTATAAGAGCGTACAATTGCTGGCGTATGCCGACGACATCGATATTATCGGTAAAAACAAAAAAAAAAAAAAAAAAAAAAAAAAAAAAAAAAAAAGAGAAGCAAAGCGAATGGGTCTGGTGGTGAACGAGGACAAAACGAAGTATCTCCTGTCAGCACACAAACAGTCAGAGCATACGCGTCTTGGCACCCACGTCACTGTTGACAGTTACAAGTTTGAAAAAGTAGACGACTTCGTTTATTTGGGAACCAGCATTAACACCAAT
>NW_023460007.1:30858-34883 GCF_013731165.1 Rhagoletis pomonella
TGAGAAGTAAAGTCCTCTCTCGTCGTACAAAGATCACACTCTATAAGTCACTCATCATGCCTGTGCTGGTGTATGGCGCGGAAGCATGGACAATGAAAGCATCTGATGAGGCGGCTCTTGGAGTTTTCGAGAGAAAGATTCTGCGAAAGATTTACGGACCTTTACGCGTTGGTGATGGCGAATATCGCAGACGATTTAACGATGAGCTGTATGAGCTTTACAACGATATAGACATAGTGCAGCGAATTAAAATTCAGCGGCTCCGCTGGCTTGGCCATGTCGTTCGGATGGACAGAAACGCTCCTGCTCTGAAAATATTCAACGCGGGCCGCGATGCTGGTAACAGAGGAAGAGGAAGGCCTCCTCTGCGTTGGAAAGACCAGGTGGAGAAGGACTTGGCTTCACTTGGCATTTTCAATTGGCGTCAGTTAGCACAGAAGAGAAATGACTGGCGTGCTGTTTTGGACTCGGCCAAAATCGCTTAGGCGGTTACAGCGCCAAATAAGAAGAAGAAGAAGAAGATAAAAATGTAAAAATCTAAAATCCACGGCAGTTAAAATTCGTTTTACTGCGTTATATTTTTAAATTCACTGAAGTTTACGAATTAAGTCCGAACAGTGATATCGGTTCGAAGTACAGAAGCGTTTCGTAATTCAATTTCACTCGCTGGTTGTACTAAAACAAATACACTTTTAACTACTAAAAGATGCATTGTCATAAGCACATATCAATGCACTAACTTTTTATAAATATTTCACATATTTTTTATGTAAAATTCAAAAGGGAATAAGACATTTTGCAATAAAAATTTAAATTAAACTTATGTATTCTGCTGCATATGAGCTACGCTGTTTTTGGCCGAGTATCACCTACAATGGCATCCAAACCTTTTTTTTGGGTGGCAGGCTAGTTGTAGGGTTGCGAGAATGGCTAAATCTCTCCAAATGTAGAGTAATACGTTTTCGACAACTTCATGCAATGCATGCTAATTACGAATGTTTGAAGATCAAGTCATCAACGAAAATGATCTTTTTCTTAAGAACACTTAATATTGGCACTTCCAAACATCATAAAGGCAATTTACAATTTTCGATGTAATACAAATTTAACTTTGCCAATGCATTCCTGCATAATGGAAGGTATGGCACTTGTGCGATCCACCCTTCATTTTTGTGGGTCGCAAGCCGACATTAAGCCATATTTACACGTGTTAGTTTGTGAAATACAAATAATTGAACATAATGCCATGTTCCCACTTACCAAATCTTATTTATCTAATAAAGGAAGTAACTTATGTCAAGTATTAGACAATTTCCACCCCAATTACTCGCCACCCAACAATATTTAAATAGATGGTTCACGATAGCAACGGATCGTAAAAAATTTACCCATTTATTGCAGCAATCATGACTCGCTTCGCTCAAATGTTGAAGAAAACGGCACAACACGCACATCGTTATCCTAAAGCCTGTCGTTTATGCAACGGCAGACACCCGATAAGGCTGTGTCCGGTCTACCGCGCGAAAAATCCGGAAGAAAGATTGCGCGAAGCGCTCTTGGGAAAATTCTGCAGCAATTGCTTGGCCATGGAACATCGCACTGAAAACTGCACAAGTGCGGAGAGTTGTCGCCGATGCCACGACAAGCATCACACCACCCTTCACCTGGACCCAGTCGACAGGAGACCCTGGAGTCAACAGGTTGACGAGGAAGAAGACGAGTTGGATGTGATCTCGATTTATGCGTCCGAATCCGGAACGGAAACTCGGTCTTTCCGTCCGGAACCGGAAACTTTAGAAAGGATCGAACCCGGAGCGGAGACTCGGACTCTCCGCCCGAACAGCGACAGGGGAGCGGAGACCCGGACTTTCCGACCCCCACTCAACCACGAGACTCAAAGGTTGGCTGAATCGGAAACAAGGTCTTTCCGATCACGCCGACGAATACGACGAACCCGCGGAGCGGAAACCAGGTCTTTCCGCCCGCCCCAGCAACCACCACAGGCGAACCAACTTCGTCAGCAGAACGGAACGGTGGCAAGTTATCGCCAGTTAAGAGCGTCAGGCAGCTTCCGAAATGGGCTCACAGACGGAATAATGCACACGCAAGTGTTACGACCCATGATTTCTATCTCACCAACGGCAGTTATCAAGATCGAATCAGGAGGAAGATTGCATCTTATCCGGGCCCTAATAGACGCATGTACGCCGTCAACTTTGATAGCGCGAGACCTTGCGAGAAACTTTGGGTTACAAACCACTCGAGTAGGGAACCAACGGGGCTGCTTTCTGTGCCTTAGAGGGAAGCACGGCGTTAACAAAAAAGTGGCAACCCATGCGAAAATAATAAATAATACCCGCCGGATATCTACGCCCAAAAGCGTCGACCCGACGATAGTGTCTACATATGTGCACATCAGACTCGCCGACCCGAATTTCTTCGAATCATCTCCAATTCGAATCGTGCTCGGCGCGGACGTGTACGCCGAAATTATTATGCCCGGTAGTCTGCCGACGTCCTTTGGACCCTTGTTGGCCCAAAGTACAATATTTGGTTGGGTACTCTCGGGCGCCTACCGCGCCTAATTAAAAAAAATATATATAAATAATTCTTTTCAATAACATCTTTTTTTCTTAATCTTGCTTATAATGAATTTTTGTATACGTTTATTTTAGTTTTTTATTTCTAAATAAAAGTGCATTGAATTATGACCACGTCTGTACCTTTATTTCTCTCTCTCTCATCTCCCAGCAGTAGGAAGAAGAACGGACATTAACGCACTGGTCACCGGAGATATTTTGTTTTGCAGTTTTGAGAAAACAATAAAAATGACTGAAATTGTAAACAGACTCAGGTGAGCCTGGTAGCTGCATCGTAACAAATCATTTTCCAGATGATGCTTATCGCAAGGGGCCGGTATGTTTAGGCCTTCAGCCTAAATATTACTTATTTACGCACCCCCCTAATGCCAGCATATGTACGTGCATAAGTGTCTGTGTAAACATATAATATATATTATATGTTTATGTGCATACACAGATACATGCATGTGCACATGGGGTAGTATGCGCGGGTAATTTTAATATCCCGCCGGATAATGAACTCTCGTCAAGTTTCCCCTTAACGTCAGTCATTGTCCGGCGGTCCGATTTAAGGTCCCGTAAACTTTTTCTAATCACTTCGGTTCAGAAGATCAGCGCGAGCACATCAGCTACCAATCCACTCCCGTCCAAAGGTATTCAAATATTGTATTATTCCACATTTATATATATATATCTATACTGAAATAAATCGACTCTTGATTGAATTCACCATTAACATCAAAATATCTTGGTTCTATTTATTTCTTTCTATCATATTTGCACCGAAGCGTAATTCCCAATCGCCCCCGTCTAGTCATACAGAAAATTACCTTTCCAACGGTGTTTTTGGTTTTGAAATCGGTAACTTTACCTTGGTCTTCATCTTTGTTTTTATCTTTCCTTTTCTTTTTCTATTCACGTAGATGAGATGAGGTGCGATGACGTGATAAGATGTGACGTGATTTTATGTGATGTGATAGGATGTATGTCATGTGTTGTCATATCCTCTGATGTCATGTCATATGATGTCATACCATATGATGCCATATCATGTGATGCCACGTTATGTAAAGCCATGTCATATCATACGATGATATATCATGTGATGTCAAGTCATGTGATGTCATGCCATATAATGTGATGTCATATCATATGATATCATGTTACGTGATATCGTATGATGTGATATCATATTATGTGATGTAATTTCCTGTGATGTCTCTTCATATCATGTGATATAATGTGATGTGATGTCATTTAATGTGATCACATTCCATGTTCTGATTATTATATGGATAACCCTGTTGATAACTGTGACAATAAAAATACCGATAACAATATCCAGAAACATATAGAAAAATACGATTGCAAATTCCATTAATCCATCGATAAATATAACAATCATCAGTATCGATTATTGTACATATCGATAACGATATAAAT
>NW_023460007.1:34983-40540 GCF_013731165.1 Rhagoletis pomonella
TCCAAATTTAAAACAGTGGTCCTCTCAATGATCACTCAGGCCCCAAAGTCGAACAATGTTAATAAAGAAGCTAGTTTACTCCAGAAAGCTATCCGTACCGCTGCACACTTTTCAATGCCACAAACTCGCAGCAAACAACTCAAGAAAGTAGTTCCATACTGGTCCGCAAGCCTGAACAGCCTGCGAGACGAAAAAAAGAGGCTTTGGTATACCTACCGGAGAAATCGGTCTGTATATAATCTTATTAACTACAAAAGAGCGAACGCGATTTTCAAAAAGAACATGAAGGAAGCTAAACGGAAAAGCCTGGAGTCAATAACAGCGTCGATAAACCCTACCTCAAATCCAAAAAAGGTCTGGTCCGACATCAGAACTCTAACCGGCTCTAACAAACCCCCCACCATACAGTTTTTAGATACCAACCAGGGCCCTATCTACGCGCCAGAAGAAATGGCCAACCATTTCGCGACTATCTGGGCGGAGTATTCGGAAGACTCCAACTTCAACCAAGAGTTTATTTCAAAAAAATATAATACCATCAGCAATGAGTACATTAACACCACCAAACTTACTCTTAGCAACAGGATTGAATGTCCGTTTACCACATTTGAGTACGACTCCACAATTTCCGCGATGTCTGGTAAAACACCCGGCAGGGACAGAATATCATATCCAATGCTAAAAAATTTACCGTGTCAAGTAAAAGAAAGGGTTATTGACTTATATAACGACATTTTCGAACACGGTATATTTCCGCACATGTGGAAACATGCCATAGTGGTTCCAGTCCCTAAAACAAATGGCCCCTCCACAATGACTTCCGGGTATAGGCCGATATCCCTTCTGCCTTGCTTGAGCAAGGTACTAGAGCGAATCGTCGCAAAACGGATAATGTGGTTTGTAGTTACTAAAGGGTGTACAAGTCCCAATCAATATGCATTTAAAGAAAGTCATAGTACAATTGATGCCCTCTTATCGTTCGAAAATTTCGTTTCCAATGCCATCGCAACAAAAAATCACGTCTTTTCCCTTAGTCTAGACTTCGAAAAAGCCTACGACAGGATCGGCATTCACGTAGTTTTGAGGCAACTTGCTAGATGGAAAATTGGTTCTAGAATTTATAATTTCGTAAAGAATTTTTTAACAAATAGAACTTTCTCCGCAAAAGTTAACAATAAATATTCTAAAACACTCAAGCTTCAAAACGGCATACCTCAGGGCTCTCCGCTCTCGGTAGTTCTATTTATAGTTGCTTTTGATGAAATTAACAACATACTTAATAATTACAAAAGAATATCCTATGTAATCTATGCCGATGATGTCATTTTGTTCACTAAATGTAAAGAGTTATCACAAGTACATACGGATTTTAATCAAATCCTTACAGACATTTCCGTTTGGTCACAGAATTCGGGAGCATCTCTTTCTTATGAAAAATGTAAAATGTTACACCTTTGTAATAAACATGCTTGTCAACCGCTTAATTTAAGTATCAACAATGTTAATATTGCGAACAGCGATAGCTTAAGAATCTTAGGTATTATTTTCGATAAAAAACTGACTTACAAAGATCATTGCACTTATATTAAAAAAAACCTAATAACTCGCCTTAATATTGTTAAGTACCTATCGTCGGAGCACTGCTTTGTACACCCAACAACGCTTATAAACATAACGAAAGCACTTATCCTGTCAAAAGTGGACTATGGCCTAACAATCTATGGGCACTGCTCAAAAAGTCAGCTTAAATTAATAACACCAGCATACCACGCAGCAGCTCGGAGAAGCATACGGGCCTTCCCTACTTCACCACTGAAATGCATTTTAATGGAAGCTGGACTTCCGTCCATACAAGAACGAGTAACTCATAACACACTGAGGCTAATTCCTAAAATACTTAACGGCAATAATCGCACGCTCAACAAATTGCTGAAGCTGAAGTAGAAGCGATACGTCAAGCGGTTAAAATTGCATTGATCAGAAACAAGAAGTTTATTATCTGCACCGATAGTCTTTCCGCAATTAACATGTTGACTAATGTGAAGAATAAAAACGCCCTTGCTTTGTCAATACGCTCCATGTTGTCAGAACGAAAGGAAACGATAAAAATTATGTGGGTCCCAGGCCATGTTGGCATTGCCGGCAACGAAGCGGCTGATCAGAGAGCAAAACTTGCCACTAACGAACCACTAATTACTTGCCAGGCTGTACTAAATAGTGACGTACTCCTACTAATCCAAAGGCAAATAACAAATACTAAGATACAGAATTGGACCAACTTCAGACATCACTATTCTAATTACAACCTAGATGGAAATAAACCAAGTTTTCCACTGAACGTATCCTGTAAAGATTTAAGACTCTTTACTCGGCTGCGAATTGGTCACTCAATCATCACGCATAGCCACATTCTAAAAGGAACAAATAAACCGCAGTGTCCATATTGCAATTCAAATAACCTCACAGTAATTCATCTTATTGACGAATGCCCATCCTTTAACATAATCAGGAAAGAAGTTTTCGGTATTAATACCCCGTCGAACTACTTAAAAGATGTGGAGACAAGAAACATACAAACAGTCGCAAAATTTGTTAGATTAACGAATTTAAATAAACTGATTTAAAAATGTATTATGTATAGGTTAAGTATATTGAATTAATATTAATAAGTTTTTTCTAGAGAGCCGAAGGTCTATGCAACTAGCGCTCCTTATTTATTGTAAGTCAGTGATTGATCACTTTCTTTCTGTATAATAATAATAATAATAATAAAGTGAATTTGGGGAAAAACTAAGGCAGCTAGAAAAATGCGGTTTCTTGAATCGAAATTAGCGTAGCATCTACCATATGAAACGGTAAAAAAGTAAAAGTCGATTTTTTCAACTCAAATGCCGACGGCAAATCACCTACGAATTTGCCAATGGCATACATATTTGCATAACTTTCACATTTTAGATTCACAAAATTGCATCTCTCGCATACATATGCATGTACACAATATGTACATATGACATAAAGTAAGAATTATTTCGACTTCTATGCATGCATTTATTTTAACCAATTAATAATTTTTAAATTTATAGTGTTTTTACGTTCTTTGACAAATTACGCTCTGTTAGCCATATATTTTGCTGTGTTTTGACCTGGACCATCAAGGGAAAAAATTTATATTTTATATTCCATTGTCATCGTGATTGGAGCTAGGTTGTCGGGAAGTTAGTTTAAAATCGATTGGAAATTTCCGCGGGATGACCAAGTTAAATAAAAGCTTGTAAAAAACGCTCGCAACCAATGAACGATCGTGAAAGATCGAACATACGTTTGCAGCGAAATCTTCTCTCTCGTAATTTTTACGAACATTGATATTGCTCGTAAGAAATCGTAAATCAGGGTTACCACTGAAAACTTTCTTTCCTACCAAGAGCTGGTTCAAAAACCAACCAAAATGGCTTCTTTCCTACCATTTAAGAAAACGGCATTTGACGGCAGTAATTTTTTTTCTGGTTTTTATACTTAAAATAAGATAGCCAGGTAAGCAAAAATAACAGAATATTAACTAGTAGTAAATATTATACATAGCACACAAAAAAGTGGTGTAGGATTTTAACCAGACCCACCTACCGACAAGTAATTCAACCCGCTAAAACCGAACCTGAGGTCTGTTTGACTTATACACCCTCAAAATTTCGAGTAAATTGCGAGAAACCGAAAAAATGGCAAACAAAAATTGCATAGTTTATAGTTTTAATAAAACCTTCGGAGTAAATGACGTGAAAAATCGGAGCAGAAAATGAAATTCCGACGTAGAATTTTTATACATCACTCATTTGCATACACATATTCATTATGAAGTATCTATATATTAATACGCTAACATAAATTTTGTCTCCGTTCGTTTGGCGATTCTACCAAACCGATTTCAAAACCAAGAACACTGTTGGAAAGGCATTTTTCCGTAGATGAGCAGAATTTTTGTGATCACATTTCATGTTCCGATTATTATATGGATAACCCTATTGATAACTGTGCCGATAAAATACCGATAACGATATCCATAAACATATAGAAAAATACAACGATTGCAAAATCGATTAATTTCTCGATAAATATAACAATCATCAGTATCGATTATTTCACATATCGATAACAATATAAATCAATTATTTAATCGATTATTATACCGATAAAAATATCCATTATTGTATCGATAACAATATAGATTATTATATTGATTATTATATCGATTACAATAGCTGCTATTTAATCAATAACAGTATCGATAACAACATCGATTATTTTATCGATAGCAATGTCGATTATTATATCGATAACCATATCGATCTTCATCCTCATCCTTTTCTTCATATTTATCTTTATTTTTGCATATTTCTCTTCACCTTTACCTTAAAGTGTTTAAATTTGCTTTGATCTTCGTTTTTGCCTGCACCTCTAGGCATCTTTGCTTTTGTTTTTATTGTCAAACCGCTAAACCGCTAACAACCATTTCCATGTGCATTATTTCCCTTGAATTTGACAATTTACTCCCAACCAACCAACTGCCGCTAAAGAAGTTTACTTCATGAATTCAAGAAATGTTGTTACGCCTTTAGTTACCCTAATTCTTATGTATCTGTCATTGTCTCAATTTTCGTCTTTATCTTCACTTTTGCCCTTTTTTTTGACTTAATCGTTCTCATTTATTTCTTCATCTTCATATTTATCTTTATTTCAAAGCTTAATTTCAAATTTGTAGTGAAAGAACAGGCGAAATATGTCAAATTGAACATGTTGCAGCAACATCTATACACAATTCGAAAATGTTTAAACAACGGGTTTGGCCGTAATTTTCAACCAATTGGGAAAGAATAAAAATTCTGCTCATCTACGGAAAAATGCTTTTCCGACGGTGTTCTTGGTTTTGAAATCGGTTCGGTAGAATCGCCAAACGAACGGAGACAAAATTTATGTATAGACTAGAGTTCCAGTTACTGTCGAAATTCGACAGTTTTTCTAGTTTTAGAAGCCTTGGAGAGGTTTTCTAACTTAACACGTAGCGATACTTATACGGTACAAATTAACTAACTGGAAAATCTTCTGCTAAAACGAAACTCATTTTTTTTTATCTGAGAAGGTCTTTGGAGGACTTCGGCAGGACTTGGAATTGACCCGATACATTCAAGTTTATCGATAAATTTCGATAATTTGATACATATCGATAGTTAGATGAATTTCAAGAACACTAAAATTCGATAACTCAACAAAATTCGTTAACTCGACCAATTTCGATAACTGTGAAATTCGATGGCTCGATAAATTTCGATAACTCAAAAATATAAAAACTTTGGATACCTTTATAAATTTTTACTTTTGACATCTCCACATTTTTCGAAAACTATCTAAACGTTTTGATAACTCGTTACACTCTGTTAAGACGATTAAATTCGATAAGCAGTGATAAATCGATAAGCTTATATAACCTTGAAATTTCGATAAATCGATATATTTTGAAACAACCAATTTCAGTAGATCAATAATTATCGATAACTCTGTAAGTTGA
>NW_023460007.1:40640-44316 GCF_013731165.1 Rhagoletis pomonella
GTGCACTATTAGTGATTTTAACCTTTCGTAAAAGGAAAAATCTTTGACAATTCAATCTTAATAGAGTGATTATTAAAAACTGTTCTGCGTATTCTGCTTAAAAATGAATATGGAAAAATTGAAACAAATAGAGAGTAATCGTATAAACGCAAGGAAGATCTTACTAAATAAAAGCGATACTATAAACTTTTGTCATCAAAATGAATTAAGCCCCACCAAACATGGGGGTTCTTACATGACAGAATCCCCACTAAAAAAAAATGAATTAATAACCACGAAAATGACTTTAGCCCCACTTTCCGCCATTTTTAATTTCGTTGTAAAATTGGTGGGGCTTAAGTCATTTTGCCCGGTGCGGGTTAATTCAGTGGGGGCTAATTCATACACCCGTCCAGCACATCATACATCGCTTTATTAGAGGGGAAGAATAGCAAACAAGCAGAGGGAGAGCAAAAAAAAGCTTTTTCGGAAAGAGATTAATTATACGGGAAATCAAGAAAAATCCTCATCTCAGTGCCCCAAAATTGACAGAGGTGGTTAAAAATCAATTAAATATCCACGTTAATCCCGAAAATATAAGAAGGGTCCTCAGAAAGCACGGCTATAATGGACGAACGGCCAGAAACAAGCCTTTTATTAGCAATAAAAACCGTAAAAAACGGCTGGAGTTTGCGCGCAAATATGTTCATAACGATATGCATTTCTGGCAAAAGGTATATAACGGTAAATTAGACTTTTGAGGCTATAATAATATTTTTTTTAGGTTCTATTTACCGACGAAAGTAAATTTAACTTATTTGGCTCAGACGGTAAGAAGATGGTATGGAGGCAACAGAACTCCGAGTTTCAGCAGCAAAACCTTACTCCCAGTATGAAGCACGGCGGTGGCTCCGTCATGGTTTGGGGCTGCATGGCATGTGGTGGCTCTGGAAATCTGCAACATATTCCAGGCATTATGAATAAATATGTTTATATAGACATTTTAAAGCAATATGTTAAGCCAAGTGTTGAAAGACTAGGGATCGAAGGAGACTTTTATTTTTACCAGCACAATGATCCCAAGCATAAATCGTTTGTTGCGCGGGAATGGCTACTATACAATTGTCCCCATGTACTGGAAGTACCACCACAATCTCCAGATTTAAATATAATAGAAAACTTGTGGGCTCGTCTTTACCAAAACGTGCGAAAACATAGCATTTCGTCGAAAAAGGACCTTTTAGATGCCTTACAAGCCGAGTGGCGTGCAATTCCATCAACATATACCTGCGGTTTACTAGAATCAATACCAAGACGTCTACAAGCCGTAATTTCTGCGAAAGGAGGCCCAACAAAATATTAATTTGTTATTTAAGTTAATTTTAGTTTAGGTGGCTCACTTTCACTGTGAGATAGATTTATGAGTTATTTTAGTTTTTGTTGATTTTTTTATAATAAACAAAGGAACTGTTTTATGAACGTGATGAATTACTGAAGCTTAATATTCAAACAATAAATGCACATAAAAGTTTTTTCAATCTGGGTTGTTTTTCAATATTTTTTCACATAATTCTGCTAACTAGATAGTGTGGCTCACTTTGACTGTGACTCACTGTATAAATATATATTTATAAACCCTTTGAAGTATAGAAATTTTTAATATTAAAAAATAAATAAAATAATTTTTTTGCATTTATACAAATTGTGTTCAAGGCACATTAACCAACCTGTACAAAAATCGTGGCGCGTCATGGACAAAAATTTTACAATTTCGGACAGAAATATGTGAAAACGAGCTAAGTTGCCACGTTACATTTGTGAACTTCCGATAAAACCACATATGTTTATGATTTTAGAAGTTTTGATTTTATTAAAAAAAAATATTGTCTTTTCCTGCAGAAAACGTTTACCTTTATTTAATGCTTATTAAAAGAACACCTTAAAATATTGGTTAATTATTGAAATATTGGTTGGGATAAGAGAAATTGAGTGTTTTGCCAAAAATTACCAAAATTCAAGATAACTTATTTTACTGGATATAGATAATAATTGCCAATTGTCACTTGGCTGACCGAGATTTCTTCATTTTAAGATTTTAGAATTTTTGTGTCGGATAGAAAAAGTTGCGCTTGATGGTGATGAATTTGCGGGGAGATGTGCTGCAGTTGTGTATATGAATGAGTTTACTTGGCCTTGAGAAATACGCGCATGCGTTTTGAATGAAATACCCAGTAGCAAAAGGTAATAGCTAGGAAATGAATCTGTAATATCAAAAGTGAGGGCCTAACGACTGAATTCTTTGATGAATTTTAACACGGCCAATGTCCTACGAAATTCATATCTTACAAGATTGCAAACCTGGGAATATCAGTTTATCAGTTGTTTGCATATCTGACTCGCGTATGCAGGAAAATGAAATGATCAGTTGAGCATCTTCCTAGGAAGTTTAGAAATCAGCAACTCGCATATGCAGGGATATGATTCCATCAGTTGAGCGCTACACTGGTTCATATGAATTTAGTATTAAAATTTCTTGAAAAGGACAAAAACAAAAAATATTTTTCTCTTACAACGAAATGACCTCGTTCCCTGCCCCGCGACCTATTACTAACTCGCTTACTTTTTTCAGAAGTGAAACTTTTTGCTGGTGGGTAGTTATTGTTGTATTTGAGTATGCGTGTAATTACGTGCATATGTATGTATGCTGCCGTGAGTTATATGTACATATGTAGATACATTTATATGCATGGTCGTAGTATTTTGGCAGTAAATGCACATACATATGTATATACATTTGTATGCATGTAAAAATGTTATCATTTAATGGAGTATGTGCATACACATGCATGGGAAATGCATTTTCATTTGACTCCAAAAATATTGGGGCATATTCGTAGACCAAATAAAGTCGACTCTAAGGGCCTTTTGTTCAGTGCCAGTTTAAGATTAATTTAAGTAAACTGAGTTTAAATTGAACAGCTGGTTGACATTTGATGGGCTAATCTTAGTTTAAACCAGCAAGATCGGACGTTTAAACTCAGTTTAAACCACGGCCGTGCACTGAAAAATTCGCCCTAAGTTAAAATCTGTCAGCCCCAAATAAGACGAAAGTTAGTTGCAGCTTTTTTCACAGATACCTATTCCACTGAAAATGATGTGAAAAAACTGTAACTAACTTTAGTGTCGACTTTATTTTAGCTATGAATATGCCCCATTATTTACATATAATACGAGTATAGCAGTGAAAAATGATAATGCAACATATTTTCTTAATATAAATAACTTTTCGACAAAAACAACTTTGAAGTTAACACGTGCAGTGCAATCAATGCATTTGAAGTGGATTTGTGAGAAAACTAAGACAGCTAGAAAACTGCAGTTTGTTGCATTGAAAATAGCGTACCTATTAACTACCATTAGAATCGTTAAAAATATAAAAAACGATTTTCTTCGTTTTTAATCCTGACATCAAATCACCAAACAGTGCGCATTTGCGTTTTTTGGTCAATGTGCCCATCTTTAAAGTGAATTTCCCCTTCTGGGGCTCCGGGGTAACAAATCAGCGAGGGAGAGTGTTAGAAGATCTTATCCTCACAGACAATTTTATTGTCCTCAACGATAATGCACCCACGCATTTCTCCACACACCAGTCATTCACGCATGTAGACATAGCTTTATGCTCAGCGAGTATTGCCCC
>NW_023460008.1:0-44308 GCF_013731165.1 Rhagoletis pomonella
TTTTTTTTTCTTTTTTTGAAATCGATTAATATTTACCCGTGCCGCCGGGGCTTTGAAGTTTCCCATGCATATGACATGGGGAAAATACATTTTTTGGTAAAAATGCTATAAAATCGCTAAAAATAAACATTTTTTGAACGAATAAGACTATTTCCGTTCAGAAGTCTTCAAAAAATAACACTGTGATTATTCTTTATTTAAAAATTTTACTTAGTGTGTTTTAATAGCCGATAATCCTCACCGTTATATACACAAATTTTTTATTTTATGTTTTCATTAACACATCACAACACGAACAGCTCAATTGATGTGTTTAATTCTCTTTTGCATACTACTCCACTACTTGAAAAATAGGGATGCCAGATATTTTAAAATTTTAAATTATTTAAATGTGACTAAAATATTTAAGTTTCTTCATCAAAACTAAAACCGTTTGAAGATATTTAAAAATATTTTTGAACTGGGTTGCCACCTTTCTAAAAAACATAGAAGAATGATTATTAAAAATTTAAGCTTATTTTATACAACAATATGGGTATCACACGAAAGGTGTACGCATAAGCTTTGCATTAACATGTTTTTAAAGAGGGTTGCCACCCAACTGTTAATTAAGATGAGGTAATTATATAAGTTAAGTAAAATGATGCAATATGCCTTTTTGCACATTCGATAGTTTGACATGGTGCCGACAATATATCGCACTCATTTAAATTTTTTAGATAGGCGCCGACTCTATCCAGTATATGTAGGGGTTAAAACTTAATTTTAACACCTTTTGTTTTAAACTCATATTTTACTTAACCGCATGTAGCATAATTTAAAAAAATTTACTATAGATAAATGGCATTAAAGCATGTATTTTCAATAACTTTTCTGGGAGTGCATAAACATTCCATTGTGTTCCCATATTGTGGCATTAGGATGAAATTTTTAATAACAGTTGATGTATTTTTTTAGAAAAGTGGCAACCCCGTACAAAAATGTTTTGAAATCTATTCTTAAAATTTTTGTATTGATGAAGGAACTTATTATTTTATTGAGCTTTTAAATCAAATATATGGAAAAGTTCAAAGCCCCGGCGGCACGGTTAAATATTAACTGTTTTTAAAATAAAAAAATGCGTGGCTCCTTAGTTTTGATATTCTTCAGCTCTAGGGGATGGCAGCAGGAAAAATCAAAAAGGTTGATTTACCTATATATTATTGGGCCACCCTAATGTACATATGTACATAGTAAAGCACAATGCAATTTATGAGCAATATGAGGAGTCTAGCGAACCTTAACTCAACCTAACGAGTTTTTCTTGGGATCATTGCTGGCGCTTAAGCTGAACACTTGTGCTGGTGGGAAATTTTCAATTTCAATGCTCAAATACCCATATAATGAACTTTTCCCATTTTTCATCGCAAGTCGCAGAATAAAGTCAACAGACGAGATCGGCATGGAAGCAAGTTACTATTTATAGCGTCATGTTACATAAAAATGCACACATGCATGCATACATACATATGTTTGTACATAAGAACGTATATATGTATGTATATAAGCAGGTTTAAGTACCAACATACTTTTCACTTATTTTATTTTGCTCTTAGTTTTGCCTGAGAAATTGTCGATGCTATGCCATTTGTTGTATGTGCAGTATTTCAAGTGTTCAACGCACAGTCAAACTTGAACAAAAAATCTTATAATTTTATAAAAAACTTGGCGCGCTATTAATAATATGCATTCATAATGCAATAAAGCGATAAGGCAACATGTTAAATGACTTGACATAAAAATTCGTTCAACAAAAAAATCTGAAACAAAAAAAACATTAAGAGAGGGATGACATGGAGTGGTTGCGAGACTAAAATCTGTGGGCTACTGTAGATTTTTCTTAGAACTCTGCCTTGGCTGGTGGGTTTGGTGCTGAGTAGGCTTTAAGACAACAATCCCCCGGCACAAGTTACACAAATACATATACATATGTATATATGTAGATATGTACAAAAACCCTTCGGTACATTGACCTGTCAGCTACCGAATGTCAAGGTATTCATAAATAACTTTTAAACATTCCTAAGAAGCAATTAAGGCAATTAAAGTAAAAAGCGACTATGAATAATGAATTATCAGCAACTTATATTTATGCTGTAATTATCAAAGCTCTTGAGGCATATAAATTATATATTAAGCAACTAAGCGTTAAATAGAATTCAAAATCAAAATCAAAATCAAAATTATTTACTATGACGCGCCATCGGGAGATTTAGCTTCATCAGAAATCTATCAATATTTGATTATGTCAGACAGGCAGCGTGTCGGTATTTCTACAGGCATACATATATAAGTACATAAGTATGTAGATACATAAGAAACTTACGGAAAATATTTATCAAAGCTTCTTTATTCGTGATAGACATTACGTTTCTGTAGTGACTGCAATTAGTGGCCGTAACTTGCGGGCCGATAGCTTAGCGCTAATTCAGCAATTGTATAATATGTATAAATAATAGATAAAAAGCTGAAAACTCTTTGTATAAAATATATTAATTTTAACGATAAATTTGCATTTCAATAGTTAGTTATTCAATTTATTCGTGCTTAATTTTGTTTTATGTCGCTTCAAGCTAAAACTTAACAAAAACTTTTCGAAAGTGATTACGCAAACAGTGTCCAAAGCTGGCAATGGTAATTTTGTTTGCAAAGCTCTCTTACGGCATTGAGTTGAAATGTTTGTTTTTGTAAATATCTCATCGTCCTACGTACATTGTATTTATTTTCTTATCCAGACTTTTAGAAAATGTCTTACCAAAAATTCCCAACATGGAACTCCTTACTATGAATGTATGTATGAAGCGAGTCCAACAAGATCTGTTGTAAAAATTACGTGTTGTAAAAAAGGCGAGTTGCCAGCGTCGAGTCTAGCGTTTGTAAGAATATATTCAAAGCATTTTATCCATTACAGATGTCTTCTTCAGACTTTTTTTGTTGTGCAAATGAATTACTTTCGGATTTTTGTTAGGTCTCGGAGTGTGGAGAATGTTATGAACAGTAAAAAACAGTATAGGTTAGGTTAGGTTATAGCGGTTGCCCCTGAGAAGGTACGCTCTTGGACAATTAAGAGATTGTTCTTTGTGATACCACGAAAGCTGAACGCAGACCATATATCTAGTCGGCGGAACGCTGCGACCCGATTACGTATGCGCTTAGTTTCAATGCCTGAGAGCTTCTCAGGGTTAGTCAGGAAATGCGAGACAAGATATTTCCAACTTAGCCTCGCAATGACTAGACAGTCTAATGGAATGTGTTAAGATGACTTCTTACGACCTTAAGATCTTCTTGACAGCTAATGGAAAAGTGATCAGTTAAAATTTCCAATCTTGTCGCGTGTATACCAATCGCACAATGGCCTGTTAGAACTCCCACAAATATCGAGAGCTTGGCAAGCATAAATAGCTGCTTTTACCGCCAACGGTCCACCCCAGGCCAGAAGGATCTTGCAATTTCGCACGTTGTTTTAGCCCAGCGCTCGCTGAGCTTACATGAGCCCCAAGAGTACCGGTGGACAACGACATCGCCAGATGTTCCAAACGCAGTGGCAACATTTAATGGGAACCTTTTCTTGCCAGGGCATCAGTTGCGCAGTTTCATGCATTGTCTCTGTGGCCCGACACCCAGAAGGGAGCATAATTTCCAATTATTTTGCTAGAAAATCAGCCACCAACACACTGCAAAAAGTTCAAAGGAGAGTCCAAAGGAGAGTTCAAATGGATCAGCGGGGCTCTACGCACAGCATCCACGAAAACGATTAATACACTGCCCATAAATAAATATTAAGGGGAAGCAAAGTGCAGCTAGCGCAGTCATCAGACTTCGGCAGTTATTCAGATTAACAGCGAGGGATGGCTCCAAAATAGAAAATAAGGCTTAAGGCGCATACAAAACTCAGTCCGCCTAACGGACTACTGTAGCGCCTTCTCAGCCAAACCTACGACCATACAGGAAGCTGTTGGGTGTTTAAGCATAGGGCCCATCGGATACAAGAATATTTATAGATAGTAAGACGGATGTTTAAGCTCTGAATATTGTCACAAGCAAATCACTTAACGTAATGACAGAGCAGTCTACTATTCACCTTTTATATGTGCCTAGTTACAGTGGCACATAAAGTATGTCAGGCAATGAGATGGCGGACGAGTTGGCAAGGAAGGTTGAGCACACTGCTTGCTAACAACAAACCCAATATACAAGTATTATTCTTCTCAGAGACAGGCGCCAGATGTAAATACCTGCTATCATATTGCATGGCTAGGAAGGGACTTGAAAATATCGAGGGAGCTCCTTATATTCAACAGAGAGGAAATCTCACTGGGCAGGAAGAGACTGAGATTCACGGGTCCTGGATTCTTTTGGGTATATTAGTGATATAATAGACATAAGGAACAATTTTTCAACTCCACATATTGGTTTGTATAAAAATTGGGTCAAAAAGGGGCCCGCACTAGATCCTGCATCATCACCTTCAATATAAATTTCAATCCTAAAATCCCGTTCAGTGACGAGGGCCACGACACGAAGCGCTTATTCCGACCAAATTGATGTTTTATCTCCGATATTTATTTATATCAGACTCCACTGAACCGTTTTGTATGAAACTCACCCATATTATCAACTTTAGATTTCGCCTGAAAGCTCCAAAAATTAGATGTCCCTTTGGTTTGATACATCAGTAGCAGTAGGTACAGAAGATCTCCTATACCAGTATGAGTTTGAATGTGGAGCTAACATATTTGACACTGACCATCCATCAAGATTTGCTGCGTAATCGGCAAACAATAAAGGAACCACCATTTAACGAAAGCATTATTAATGACGCAAACACAGAAATTTATGAAAGAGGAGTCGGCTCTAAACCTGTCATTTGGTCTTAAAGACAACAACAACAACTCTGTATCAAAACATGTGTATAAGTTGACGTGTTTTACTGGGTACTAAATTTGTGCTTTGGCGTCAACTGCCAACACTCTGAATAATGGCGACGTACCAGACCGTCACAAAGCAGTTGTAGGTTGGTTGTTTCTACTGCATCTGCTTAATTGTCGTCGTATATGTAGCTTTAATCATCGAAGAAAAAGAACCGTCTTACACAGAAAAAGCCAACCAAATGGCATTCTTTGTTGGAAATAAATATTTATACCTTTTTTACAAAAAAATAGTGCTAACATTACATACTATACAAATACATATACCTATGTAAATACGTATGTATAAAAATTAAGTTTTCAGCAATTAAAAATAATAAAATTTTTTACGTAAATCAGTAACTAAGAAATAGTTATATATGTAACTACATAAGCATGCAGCAGTGATGGGCACAATCTTAAATACTTTTGTATATAAAGTACCTTTACATTTGGAGATGTCTTAATACTTAAGTAAAAAAGCTTTGGTATTTACTTAGAAGTTTCTAAATATTAAATACTTAAGTACAAAAGTATTGGAAGCTGATAAATATCAAAGTACTAAGTAATTTAGTTGATTTCCAAATAATAAACGATTCAGGAAAAAACAATAATCGCTAACTATTAGGGCTGGAGATATCCGTATAACGGAATATCCGGTTAATATTCTTAAATTGTTCCAAATCTATTCAGTTGCAAAATAAACGATAGAACGTATCATTAAATACACAAGCAAATGTTTTTAACCGACTTGAAAAAAGGAGGTTATCAATTGGTCGGCATTTTTTTTTTATGTTGTTACCGGTTGTTATAACTTTTTCCAACGGAAAAATGATACCTCAAGGATGGATTGGGCCTTAAACGCAGTGTTTAGGACTTCTACTACAACATAAATACTCACATAATTGTGTACCTACTACTTAGTATTTATGTATGTAGAAAACACATCTTTGCCCATCACTGGTAGGTACAAATTGTGTATGCATGTATGTATGTATATAAAAGAAACAAAAAAAAAAAAACAAATTATAATTAAAAAATTAGCGGTTTAAAAAAAAAAAAAAAAAAATACAATTTAAAATTAAAAAGCGGCCATTCAAGTTGCTAAATACAAAGGTGTAAGCCGATAATTCCGGTAACGCCACTGCGCATCCCACCGCAGTCCGGCTTACGTGCGCGAATATACAGTGATTTAAACAAATGACCACGTGTTAATTTTTTTTTAATATTCGTAAAGTTTTTCAAGCTATTTTTTGTTTTGTTTTTTTTTTCTATAAAAATACCGTCTAAGCTTTAACTAAAAACATATAAATTACAGTTACAAACTGTATACAAAATTTAGGAAAATTCAACAAATTTTCATCAAATTTTCAACTTTTTAATCTAAACCTATAGAATATTTTTGAGTATGCAGTTTTATAGGGTGACAGGTAATAAGATCAACGGAAATAAGGTCAATTGACTTTATTTCCCACCCTGGTGCGAAATAAAGTCAATTGACATTATAACCTTTTTAAAAACGAAATAAAATCGATTGACATTATTGCTCTTTCAAACATTAAATTTGCTTAGCATTTAATTTTTCGATTTGTAAAAAAAAATAACATTTCAATACATTTTTGTGAAATCGTTTGCATGCACTTCTTTTTCTCAACTAACATTTTCTAATTTATAAAGGCTATTCAGGCTCTATTTTTGTGGAAACGAAACATGTTTTGCAAGTTCTGGATAATTCCTACACTCTTTCTTCAAATATTTCGCGTATTCCAGCTGTGCTTTGCGTTTAGTTTTTCGCATCGTGTTTTTACATATTCGTAATTTAAATTTTTTTTAATAAAATCAATTGGTGGTAGTTCATGATTGTGTGTGGATTAAAATCACCACACTGAGGATTTGGCAATAACCTTTGTCATCTATTAAAAAAGAACAATTACGGTGCAATGTTTATTGTAAGAACAACATTTTTTCTATGAATCGACATACTTTAAGCATTGTTGACGCTATTTCCATTTGAATGAGGAAATAGCGTCAATGACTTTATTTCCAAATTTTTGTTGACTTTATTTCGCTTTTAAAAATGTAATAATGTAACCTTATTTCCGTTGATCTTGTTACCTATTGTTGTCCATACAATTTTAATCAATGAAGCGCAAGATTCAACCGGCTAAAAGAATTTTTTTTGGACTTCTTTTGCGGTTTGCGGTGAAAATTACTAAAACTGGCGTTGATTTTTGGAAATTTCGTTACTAATGGTATCCTGCATTTTATTTCATAAGAAATTCATGAAAAAAGTGCAAAAATTAGTCACAAAAAAAGGTCAAAAATCAACGGGATTTTTTGGCCGTTTGAAGCTTGTACTTGATTAAACCAAGATTGTATGGGCTGTTAAACTCCATACCCAAAAACATTCTAAAAAGTCAGATTAAACAATGGAAATTTCGATGAAGATTAGTTGTTGTTTTTCTAATTTTTTTATAAAATTTAAAAGTTTGATTTATATTGTTTCAGTTAAAGCTTGGACGGTATTTTTATAGTAAAACAACATCATTTGTTTGAGTCACTGTATACATATGTAAACACAAAGAGTTGTTGGCAGTTACCCATAATTGACATGAGTGCTCTAATCATTAGCAATAAGTTGTGGGCTTCAAGTACCACTGCACCACATCGCTTAATCCAACGACAGTGCGAATAATAACAATTTGTTCTTAGATGGAATTTTTTGTATCCAAAACAACAAAGAAAACGATTTAACACATTTTTCTCTAAATAACCACTACACCAATTTATTTATGTAATACAAAAGAACAGAAACACCCCTTTTTTAAGATTTAAAATACCATTAATAATCGAATTATCTGAAAATTAATGCAGCAGAAATGTAGCAAGGGCAAAAGCTTACGGTCAGCAGGTAAAGCTGTTCGAAGCCAATTATTATTAATTGTTTTTAATCCGTTTTTGTGTTGCTTCTTTTTCCGTAAATATCAAATTACTACTTTTTCAACGCATAACAATTAAAATAGCCCAAAATTATTTAATTTTCTGTGTTTTTATGTTTTCCTGGTTTCGGCTAAACAGCGAGCAGAGGCAAATGAGGAAAGCAATAAAAAAAACCGAACGTAAACATGAACATAAATATTGCGCCAACAAAGTGTACGCGCAAAAAGTGCTAAGTGCCAAATTGGCATAATTTCGCAGTGTAAGTACAATATTTGACCCAAATTAATTGGCCGTTGAGAATGCGTGAATTGAAAATTGCTACAAAAAAAAATTGCCTAAAATATGAAATTTAACTGATTGTGAAATAAATATTATTTTAAATTTGCTTTGATGTGAAATGTGTGCAAGCTACAAATGTATTAACGCTTCGGTTGTTTAAACGTTTTAACAGACCATTCTGAATCGAAGGCTACTTTGTATACTTAAATGTATAAGTCGGCCACAAAGGCATTAGGGTTGTTCATATTTAATTGGTTAAGATCCGTATTAAAAATTTCGATATATTTACAGAGTATGAGAATGTGTATACAATCCGCGGTACAACGAAAAATTCCAAATTTTGGAAAAAAAAGCCGTTATAAGTATACTTAAGTTCTTTTTTTTCAGTCGGCACTCTAGCCAATAACATAACAGGATTTTGTGTTGACATTTTGTAATTTAGAGACTTTTGCTCAAAATTTCTTCGTTATATCAATAGAGCATTTTTGCGTGGAAAATCTCGCATAAAGAGATTTTTTCAGGGTAACCAGCAAAAATTTGACTATATTGAATTTTTGGTTTTATAAAGGTTCGTTATATCGAGGTTTCACTGTAGTGTTAAAACTATCCAATTTAAATACCTTAAAGAATTTATAGAGCGACTTTCAAAATAAATTTAGAATTCAGCATCCCATAAATCCTAAGTAGAAATATTATTTTTGGCAAATTTGTATGGGACTTTGCATGTTTTATTTTTTTTTTAATTATTTTCACTCCTATCACTTTAAACCAAAAATGTTTAAATAGTCGAAAAAATTTTCACTTCACAGAATTGATCCCAACTTTTCTAAAAAATATTTCATTATTGTCGCGTCGAAACAGCGTTCGGACTTCGGTTTTTGAAATTTTTAAATGTATCCCGCTTGGGTTTGTATTTCCTCCATTTAAATTTTTTTTTTTTAGCTCTACTAAAAGCGCTTCTTTTGCCCATTAACCCACGATAAAAAAAATTACAGTTAAGTCAAAATTTACTGAGAAAAATAAACCCACTTAATAAAATGAAAAGTTTCCAGATTTGTTGTAGTACTTAAGTTATTTCCCGCTTTGCAGTGTTGCTGCAAATTAATTTAACAAGATATTTAAAGTAGATAATATCATTGGCCCGATTTGAAATTATGAAAAAAACCGGATAAACCGGGTTTATTTTACACAGTTTAACTTTGGACTACGTCAAAATATTTCTATATATAAATTTTTTTTTTTAAGGAAAGGTGGTCCCATACTAATTTGGTTTAGATCCGATAATTGTATCATGATCAATTTTTTTATTTTTTGCTTAAAAATTACTTGTTTTGTTTTTTAATACTTTATGGCATTTGTTTCTCTTTTTTTCGGTTTTTACGCCTAGTGGTAAACTTTGCTAGCAATTCTTACGCCGTATAAAGGGCTTTCAACATTTAGAGAATCCCCCTATTGATTTAAAATGAAGTAAATCTTACCGAGCTGGAACTTCTGAAAAAACAGATATTTTATTTTTGCAGTCCTTTTTTTAATTATTGACTTTAAAAAGCCGTTAGCCTCTGAGACATGAAAGTGCAGCAAATTTGTTTTTACCTCAACCGCCGTTTTTTTTTTTTTTTTTTTTTAGTTTTAATTTCCTCTCACCTTCTCCCCGGGGGAATGGAGGATCAGAGCATACAACTGTATTTACACCAGGCAAGTTTTTTCGTTCACAGATAGCAACCCTTTTGTGTGCAACAGTTTTGGCCGCTTGTGAGCAACTTACTTTTATATATTTTCTTTAAAAATAATTAAGAACTTGTAGGTATGCCTATTAGAAGTCTATAGGAAAAACAAAGAAGTTGAGCTCGCGTCTTGTTGGAACATTTGCAACAACTTAGCGATGCTTCACGAGTCGCAATGGATTGGTGTAGGGCAAAGTATGAACCAGAAGCGTTTAGTTTAGACAGTGCTCTAAGTTTTACAGAACTCAGAGACCACGTAATATAGTTTTCTGGAGTTACAAGAGGGTGAACTTTAATGGAAAAATGGAGAGTAAATGCGATGCACAATTCCGCGATAGAACTTTATGTACATACACAGAATGTGAATAAACAGGTATTAAAAAAAAAAATTAAACGCTTACACTTTTAATAGACTCGGAAACTCAAGAGCCTATAAGGCTAAAGGTTACTTTGGAATTGAAATGGGCGATCAGCAAAAACTAAAAGATAAAAAAGCTAGTCAAAGTTCAGAGAATATTTATGTAAATAAATCTCTAATAACACTACGACATTAGTTCTATGCTTGGTCGTTCCTAGACCAACTAAGTTCATGCAAGCTAACTGATATTTTTTTTTAATTCGTGAATCATACTTTTCTCTATATAATACCCACTTTTTAACTGTGCTTTTCTTGTGACAAACCGAACGTGGAGAAGTCAGGGACACTTTATTGAACCGAATGTATCGATAGAGTACTCATTTAAATTATCGCTGTAAAAATATCGGGTACCCATTAATATCGGGATAAAAGAAATCGATATTCCAAATATCGGTACAAACTTTAAAAGATGAACCGCCCAACTCTGTGTTTTCTTTATAAATTATTTGTAAAGAAATTGTATCAAAATCTTTATCAAGCAAAATCTCCCATCGCATTCTGTGTCAATATTTATAAAACAAAAAGCGCTACGATTTCTACACGAAGGGAACTGATTTGCACATGAGTGGAACTGATTTCATTCTCACATATGAAAAATAAGAATTTGAAAGCAAAAAAGCTTTTGACTGCCTTAGCCGAGTAGGTAGAGATGTCGACTATAATTCCGTGTGTCACAAGTTCAAATGCCGGCACATGCAGTATTTAAATGAAAGAAACACATTTTTAAATATACAGATTTTATGATTTTCACATACATATTTGCATAAGTATGTACATACGAAAATCAATTTGTAAACGCTTGATAATAGCATTTTTAATCTTGATAATTTATAATTTACAAAGAAAGAGGTTTTGAACCCGAATTCTTGATAAATAATAAAAAATTTACAAACTATAAAATGTTTAATTTATCAAGTGCACCGTATCGGGTTGTAAATCTGAATATTGGTTACATTTTCTAATAAATAATTAACACTTTAAACTTTAATCAGTGTGTTAATTGACATCAGCGATGTCGCGGTTGAAATCCCGCCACATGCCAAATCTAAAATAGTTTGCTTTACATATAAATTCCAAAGTATAGGCATATGTTCGTTTCCAGCGGAAAGGCTACCACGAGCGGGTTCCGAATTGAATACATTCAGAGCTGGAGAGTCGGTGTCCATTCGAACGACAAGGCCATACCAGCGCAACCGCTGTATTTTCATTCACTGCACTATGTCCATATCGTTGTAAAGCTCATACAGCTCATCGTTTAACCATCTGCGGTACTCGCCGTCGCCTACGTGTAAAGGCCCGTAAATCTTCCGCAAAATCTTTCTCTCGAATACTCAAAGAGCCGCCTCATCGGATGTTGTCACCACTGTCCATGCTTCTGCGCCATATACCGGCACGGACTTTACTCCTGAATTTCCTTCTCAGCCCCAAGTAGCACTTGTTGGCAATACTAATCAAATAATCATAAATTACTTGAACTCGAAGTTCTTTGTGCACCAGCAGACTTTGTGTTCACGACGCAGAACTAGGAAATTGAATTTTTTGAACCGAGCAATGGCATGCAAATTTTTCTATTTCACAAATTTCTAACTTCACGCAGCTGAAACCATGCGTATCCCAAGTTGCCACCATACACCCCAAAACAGTCTAGCGTGTCCGGTCCATCGCATACAAACATATGTATATTCAAACACGCACATACTATGTATGTGTACATACATACATACATACATACATTTATTGTATAATTTTTCCTCACCCACGTTCCATGTTGCATGCGCCCAGCTGCTTCAGACAACAGGCTCTGGGAATCAGAGGAAGAGGCAAATGTATGCTTTGATTGTGCAAGCGGAAAACGTGCATCGCGATTAAGGAAAATTTTGTGCACAACAACCACGATAACATTAACAACAACAATGGCAACAATCGCACAAAAAAAATAAAATAAAAAACAACAATGTATGTTTCTGCAATCCGACCATATCCCAAACGACAGACACCAAACCAACTGACTTTGCTGCCAATCGAAGCACAAAAACATGAAGGGATCCCAATAGATAAGCGCGCTTGAATAACAGCTGCAATAGCAACAACAACAACAACAACCAAAGCCAACATCAACCAACTAACCGGCACTGTGCACCAACTCCAGAGCCAACAACTACTAACTAACTAAATGACTGGGACGACACGAAAGGGGCAAATGTGCAGCAATGCCGCCACAGCAGCTGAGCAGCGCCAAAGCGAAACTTTCTGAAACTGGACTGACTGTCCAACTGAGACTGGTAATGTATAAATAGACGACTTCTACTACGACAGCGAGTGCGACTGCCACTCCGACTGCGATTGCTTGATTGTCGGTTTGGGAGCGCCAAGCGAGCGACTGCTTGTGTGGCTTTTGCATTTGGTAAGCGTTTCTAATAGTTTAATCCCGCGTTGCATTTAAATTTGCCAGCAAAAAAAAAATGCGCATTGAAATTGAAAGCAAAATAAAAAGAATTAAATTAAATTTGCACTGGCGCCAGCATGTTGCATCAACATCAAGATGCCGCATGTGCAAGCGCACTTGCAACAGCGCGATGCAATGCCCAGATTAGTGTAACATGTTGAGAACAAAGCACAAGCACAAAAACAAAATAGAATAGTTAGAAGTAGGAAAAAAAGCGAGTAAAAATCGCTAAACATTGAAAGCAAAAACCTCTAATAGCAAAACAAAAAAAAAAGGAAACCAAAGCTAGAGGGGAATACGAGCTTGAAAGAGATCATTGGAAAGCGCAATAAGCGCAAATGCGCTGCGGAGCCGGTGAAGACGTGAGAGTGGCTGGCTGGTGATCTAAGGTGGAGATAACTAAATTAAATTGCCACATGCAAATTTGCCAGCCCGGGGTATTCGAGTTTTCAAGTTGCCTTCTGTGTGGTAGGGCAATTGCTGATAGATTTACTTGAGCATAGCGTCTGACGGAAAGGCATATAAGTATTCTATAATCGAAACGGAAACATGAGATATGTATGATAAGATGAAAATTTACTATGAAAATATTATTCTTTATTTTTCTTTTTCTTTTATTTAACTTCCCAGATTTACGATCCATTTTGTATTACTTCATTTTGTACTACCAGCAACTCTAGACCGCAGACCTGTTTAGATAGGCTTCAAGGTTCCGAGCTACATATAAGACTACTGAATACCACACAAACACATGAAAATAATATCAAAAGTAGCTTAGCGCTCAACCCTCGGTTCAATTTAAACATCTAAACCCCAGGTAATTAACACTTACCACGTCGGGTTTTTTGGCAATATAATAGAGCCAAATACCGAATAAGAATGCAGTCATCTGAACTGAGCTTTGACAAGAACAGTAAAATGATTGGAAGCCCATAGCCTTGAGTTAAAATAACTGAAAATAAATATTTGGCGCTCACATTGTAGCTAAATGTTTGACCGAGCTTTTCTTCCAATTTGTGGTGTGCCTACAGTTTTATGCCGCCTCCGAATGGTAGATTGTTTTTTAAGAAGCTTTTTCATGGCAGAAATACACTCGGAGGATCACAATTGCCTGCCAAGTGACGACCGCTGTTAGAGAAAACGTTTTCTGATTCCAGTACATAGATGTTGCTCGGCGCGGGGCTTGAACCTAGGTTCTACCTGGTGGAAGTTCGCACCTCCAACCATTCGGCCATGACCGGCGCCTCGAGCCATCAGCAGAAAAACCCTTTTTTAGCACATTGAACTTTGATGGACTTGGGCGAGCCTAAGATATTGACCAAAAATTGTCAACTTTCACGCAGATTGTTCTTAGAGCATTATAAACCATATTACCAATCCAAATTCTAAAAAAAACCGATTTTCAACCCACGCTACTGTGGAACATCAGGTAAGATAGAGAGGGTGGAGACACCACTTAAATATAAAAGAAAGCGACATTCAGACGATGACGACAACAGCACAATTCAAGTCAGATGGGCAGCTAAACTAAACAGTTTACTTGCCTGACGTTTACCAGAGACTGGAACCCAGTGCTGTTCTGTAATTATGCTTCCTTCCCTGCTAAGCTCTATCTGATGGTGTGTGGTACTATTGCAAAAATAAAAGGCTCGGTACCTATTGGCGTTGTTGCTGCTGCTTTCCCTGCAAGCATTCATTACCTTCTGTGCTTTTGTGGCCCCAAACCCAGAGGATGAACTACCCGTTGTTCGTTGCGCTTGAGGTCTCTACGCACTCGAGAATCAATGAAGAATTTACTTCAGGGGGAAAAAAGTCCTAAGTGCAGCTTAACTCTCGCTTAATATATTTTTGATGCAAACCTTTCGCAGAAGACCGGTGCTGAAAAGTGGTCTTAGGTATTTAGTTTATATACAGTGTATCCTAGACCAGCTGTCCACCCCCTCCAAAATAGAGTGAAATGTTTTTATGGAATAACGCAAAAATATGGCTTATAAAATCGTGGATTCTCTATCTTCTAGTGGTATTAGAAGTGCGTTAAACTGACCGGAAGTCCATTATGCATGTTTTTACCACAGATTCAGATAGTGAGGATAAAATTACGTAACCTTTGTTTGAAAGTTTTTTAAGTGCTTTTTCCAGCCGCTAAATGACCTTCGAACTTTAAATCGTCATCTACTTCCACGAAAAAATTTTCAATCAAAACTTACGAATTTTTGTACTCAAGAGTCCGAAACTGTAGTGAAAATATGTCTAAGTAATTAAGAAAAACATGGACTTCCGGTCCATTTAAGCCATTAACCGTCGGAACCGGAAGTCGGTAATACAACCAGAAAATAGAGCATTGCTGATTTGGTAGATCATATTTTTGCGTTATCCAATAAAAATCATATCCGTCCATTTAAGAGTGGGTGGACGCGTTGGTCTAGGACACCCTGTAAAATTTAATTTACTGAATCTAAGTTTTTCTAAGCTTGTTGAAATTGCATAACCTGATACTCGTCTAAATTGACAACTGAACCAAAAAAATTTATGTCCAACCAATTTATTTACGGCTCAGGTTCAACGGCTCGTCAAAGTGTCGACGAACGTTGGTGTGTGACTAAATAGTTGCCGTCACTTTTTGCTTCATTGCTACTATTCTTGTAATTTTTTTTTTGTGGTCTGACTTGCAACACGACTTGTCGTTAGAATGTAACATTGTACGAAACCCACCGTCCAGACACGCAGCCGTAGTAAACCTCTCTTACCTCTTCGCCAACAGCTCACCACTTCGTAGACTAATAAATTGTGTTTGTTTGTATGCGACAGGGTGGTATTGGTGATATGTCGGTTGGTTGGTTTGTTGACTGGTTGGCGGCCCATTAAGTTTCTAAATGTATTGGTAGGCATAAGCAGCGATTTATTGAAGAGTGCTCAGCAACACCGTAAACCGGAAGCTTAATTTTTTTTTTTTTTAAATTTGTTATCCTCAACTTTTTTTTGTCACAGCTCTTCTTCTATTCGTTTTATGGGTTGTTGTATCGGTCGATCTTTTTTTCTACTCTGTGTTATTTATTTTTTACTCATTTTTTTTATTATTTCATTGCGACGTGTTCTTGTTTTTTATTGTTGCCTCTTTGCCATTGCCGACCAGCAGTCATGCCTGGCTGACTGATTTGGTTTATCGGTGTATTTTTTCGTGCTGTTTTTGTTGTTTTCGTTCTGTTCGGTCTGTCACTCTAATTCATTGGCGGCGAAGTTGGGTGCTGCTGGTCAACGCCAACAACGACTAATTTAGCCGCAGCGCGACTAGCGTGACTTTAACTCTGTAGTACTAAGTGTGCACGTCCATCCCGTACCGCCTTCAGCCGCACACCACTTTAGCGACACACACGTCCCAGCCACGTCGCATATATACATTAGGGTGGTCCTTCAAAATCAAATGAGCGATTTTTCTCAGTCTCACTCCTTCATTCGGTAATATCACGGTTACAGATATCACATACAAATTTTGGTCCCAATTGGAGACGGTTAAGGCATGTCGCACAGGGGTCAAAGGTCAGATTCCTATATAGAAACTCAAAAAATTAAAATTATTAATGGGGACTTAAAAAATAAAAAATATTTTTTTTTATTTAATACCCAAAATCGATACTACTAAAGTCGAAGATATCACATACAAATTTCGTTCCCGATTGGAGTCGGTTAAGACTTCTTCATAGGGTAATCTTAATTTGGCCCCTGTTCGCCACGCCTTAACCGACTCCAATCGCGCCATAATTTATATGTGATATCTTTGACTATAGTAGTATCGATTTTGGTTATTAGATGAAAAAACTAATCATTTTAATTTTTTGAGTCTCCACAGAGGAATCTTCGACTACAGTAGCATCGACGTAGGGGCGTTGAGGCTTAGGAAATCTGATGTAAAAATTTCCTTCCTACATTTAAGGACCACCGTAATGTACATAAATATGTATATATATATATATATGTATGTACGTATGTCGGTTGGTTGGTTTGCTGGTGTCGGTTTGGTGGTTAGTTGGTGTTACTGATGGTCGCCGTTTGCTGCCTTCTTTGTTCGGAGCTGTTGCTTCCTCCTGCGAATTTTTATGGAAAATTCTAATTTGCTCTTGGCTGTGTACGTATGTACGTGCTTACATGTAATGTATGCATATTAGGCAGGGTCGCAAGAAAATAGTTTGAAGCTATCCCAGCTGATTTCAAAGCTCACATCGAGAGCTGACTAAACACAGCCAAAATCGAGTTTTCTTTGTACATATCTCTTTATTTTGATTTCAATTTGAAAGAATTGTATGTACATATGTATATCGCTTAAAAGATATAATTACGTATTACATATCCCTTGGAGGTGATATTGAAGTTAATTGCACATGCAAAGTGACGCCAAAGTTGTTACTCGATGTTCTTTGGTTAAATTATTCTTATAAATGAAAAACTTGAATTAAGCTTTTCGATTATGTGGAATTTTTTGTCTTTGTTTTTTTTTTTTCAATCAATCAATCATTTTTTAACAAAATAAAGTAGCTCGAGGACAATAACAGCCAGCGAAATACATTTCACAGTAGTTTAAGCTTTTGATATGGAGAATTTAGGATGAAACAAATTACCCCGACCTTTCAAAGGGCCTTTTAGAAAATAGTAGTTTATCAATTTGATCCATTCTTGACCACAAAACATTTAAATATGGATACATAAATATATTTTTGCTGTCCTTTTCAGAGAATTGATGACCATATGGGTCCATTTTGTGGCATTTTCCATCACTCTTGCCAGAACTTCCTGCGATAGTTTCTCGCCTGCTTCACGAATAATTTCTTTCAGGTCCTTAAGGTCTTTAACACATGTTTTCTAGCCCAAACTCATCCAATTAAGGAAGGCAAAAGTCGTTTGCACTCGGCGTTCATTTTGTTGAAAATATATAGGCCTGATAACGCCTACAGCGTAAGCAGCACACCATGCAGTAACTTTGAGCGGGTGTAATATCTGTTCGAGGATTATAAGCGGATATTCGGTACCGCAAAAGCGATAATTCTGCTTATTCACACATCCATAGAAATGGAAACGGTTTTCGTCGCTCTCGCTGATTTGCGATGAAAAGTTGGCTTCCTCGTGGTGGAGATTCAGAATGTAATTAAATTGGAATTAATTTTTTTTACTTTTTATGGGGACCGACCCGGTCTAATGCACACACGCGTTAATGCACCATTGACTTCGCATGCATTTAAGCGTGAGTGTCGGCTTTCGTAGTCACATATGGATGCGGGCACTCCATTTTCATTTTTACGCTTATTTGCATAAAACAAAAATTATAGCAGCAACAATAGATCAACGCGTACAGAAATTAAAGCACATACTAATATACATATGTATGTAAGCATGTTGTACAGCGCAGAAACACTACAGTTATTTATTCTCACACAATTATTACACGGCCTCAGGTATTTGGTTGTAGGTGTAGAATAGTGTTTTGTGTACATCGACCGGTGCCAGTCCCATTATTTCCATTACGTATGCAAAATTATCTCCTCTTACAAATATGTAGTCGCTTTTTGGCATTTACATGCTCTAGTATACATAATACTCATTTACATAATTAGCAATTAGATTGCTTTAAACCAAACTTAAATTTATGCAAAGTTCATTGCCAATATTTTGAGGTTTTTGTTTATGATGGCTTTATAATCAGTATCTACATTCAAATATTTTTTTAAAAACGATAAATTATGCACATATTTAATTTAATCACTTTAGAAACTTTCGGGATTTAATTGCAGATTTGTTATTTTATTACTTTGATATTAAAAACAAAATTGCCAATACCGCCGTTATCTCGGTTTGTTTAATACTCGTATCACCTATGAAATGCTATGTAAATCGAATAATTTTCTCACATACGTTTTTTTTTATAAAATTATGCATAATTTTGTTAAGCAACAATTGAAGGCCAACTCTATGTAAAGAGTGGATTTACGTGTTTTTGCACAAAATATTTTTCTTTTTTTTATAAAGTCGAATAGAAATACTAAAATACCAGCAGCAATCGTTAGCCAGTGTTTGTAAAGTAATCAAACAAGCTATGCAATGTGGTTGAAATGTTAATTTACTAGCATTGAAAGAAGGAGCAAAAGACCACATTAATTTCAATCCTACACGCGAGACAACAAACAACCTTGCATTCTTGAGATACTAAAAAATTACTGCTTAGTAGAACAAAGTATTTTTACCTTTCTAGACAGAAGTGAATTTAATTGATTTATTTTTTTTTTAATAAGAAGCGGTCAAGTGTTGTTTTCAGCATGATATGTATGTATGTATGTATGTACTTATATACCTCCATATAGCTTTGAATATAGATATTTATTCTAACTCTCATCGGAATAACTATTTATATACTTTCTATATGCTTTTGAAAAACTCTACTTAGCTTAAGTCCAGGATTCGATGAAACATCAAGCCTGGAAGGAGAAGAACTTCATTGCATGACTAAGGCGAAGATCAATAGTTGTGACGCACAGTGTACTTTCTTAGGAATGTAAGTGATCAATAAACTTTAGCTTTTGAACGGGTTAAAACTTTTTTTTCGCTTTTTTGTGTTGTTAAGTAGAAAATTGCCTATCGATAGCCATAAGAAAAAATTTAAATATGCTCCAATTTTGTCTTGAAAAGTTACACGAAATTTAAAACATAAATAAAAATGTATGTATATATTTGCCAGTTATTTTTTTTGTATTGGATGAGACTTATGTAATTACACAGGTTTCCAAAAAAAAGTTTTTGCATATTGAACCAAACCTCTATTACCGTTTGTTATTCGACGCGCTGAATGCGAATCTGAGATCTGTTAGCTCCCATCACGTCAGGTTCGAGGTCACTTGAAGATCAAATAGCGAAAAATTCATTGAATAAACCTGAAAATTCATATATACATATATGGGGTTTTAGACTCGCTGAACCCGAATCCGATCCGAGGTCCGTTTACCTCCACAATATCAGGTTCCAGGTCATTTGAGGGTCAAATAGGCAAAAAATTTATTCAATAAAAATTTAAAAAAAAAAAAGAATTTTGTTTTTGTTGTCGCTAAATCCGAATATTATTCTTCAAAGTCATTTAGATGTCATGCCAAGGTCATCCCGAGGTCAAATTCAGAAGATTGTATTGAATTTTCAGGTTTATTCAATGAATTATTCCCTACTTGACCTTTAAATGGCCTCGAATCTGGCTAAGAACATGCAAGGTTAAAATGTATGTAAATCACTTCTACCTGCTCATAACAATTGACCTCTATGCTTTACAGAACCGAAAAGGCGAGCTGGGCTAACCAAAGTATTAAAAGAGAGTTTAGTAGTTGTTAACGCTTTTTAAATTGAATGAAAAACTGGTAAAGATTGTAGCTAACTTTCTTAAAGTCCGTTCGTATATACATATATCAATGTAGTCTCAATCAAATCTACGATTAAGGGAACGGCATCCGCCTATACCAGGGCACACTTCGTAGAGAAGCTGGAGGTGTGAGGCTTTCTTTTTATCATCAATACACACCCTGCATTGAACTAGAAGGGCAAAGTAGAGATGTTGCTCGACAAATTAGAAAATTTTTAGGAAGGATGAATACTGCCTTGTGTACGATCCCCCTGTCCTTACAACTATACGCCTGAAAGGTTACTGCTTACATCTGTTGTCAGTCTTTGTAGGCCACCACCGTTGTTGAGAACTAACGGTTTATCCACCAGTTTATTCGCCGGCATTGAACGACCATCACTGGTACTTAGAGCTACCGGAGCAGTGCAACTACCGGCGGTTTTCCAAAGCTCCTCTCGTGGTCAAGAGCTACCGAACGATTCCTCTTCTAGGTCTCATCGATTCTCCCACGGTTCAACTACCGGACGATACATTTGGTTTAATTTAATTTACGTCAATCGGCTTCGGTAATAGCTCGTTTGTGAGACCATGGCCAATTATTCGGTAGGGCTTCTGCTCAGACAAAAAATGTGCGCTTCGGACGGACTTACCCATCAAACGGTTTAGGGTCGTCCTAGGCTGCTTTATTTCTTTTATGTGATCCTGTTCTAAAGAAAATATACCTGGATTACATACATACATTTGGCTCAAACACACATACATTATTTAATGATATGTGTACACTAAAGTTACGGAGTTGCAAATGCTGCATTGGGACCAACGGAGTGAGTATTTGCGTAGAAAACGTAACCTCCGCGTTTGGAATCTCAACCGGTGGCAAACTTTTATACAAAAGTGTTAAAAACCATGTATTTGACTTATAGTGATTTCGTTTCTCTCCAAAAAATGTTGCCCTTCCCCGGTGCAAAATGTGTTTGATGTTGCACTCAACCCGGTCAAAGGACATGTTTTTGCCTCCTTCCCCTTCTCTAGTTAAAGCATTCCATACTTAATATTGTCGTTTAAAACAGCCATCTGATTTTCAGGACAAAGCTTCAAAGGGCCTGGTCGCTACCAGGGATTGGAAAAATTTGTATCGCAGAAGTTCGACAAACATATGGCTTTAACCAGCTTTAAAAAAAAATTCAAACTTAACAGAACTAAAGGAAATTTTTATCGAATTTTTGCCACTGAAAAAAAAAATTTTTCAAACCCTGGAAGCGACCCTCAAATGTGTTTAAAATTTTGAAATTTTCGTGGATACCTTTGTTTTTTAAGTATAAAAAACGAAAAGGGTGCCCCATACAAAATTTAAATGTTGATATTATGTATGTACTTATGTATTTCAATTAAAAAATGCTTTTCATCTAAAAAGCGTAATAACGTATGTATAATATATGAATGTGCACATACTAGCATACATACTCACATATATAGAATGTATGCATATTAGGGTGGTCCTTAAAAATCAAATGAACGATTTTTTCAGTCTCACCCCCTCAATATCGGTAATACCACGGTCACAGATGTCACGTATAAATTTTAGTACCGATTGGGGACGGTTAAGGCGTGTCGCAAAGGGGTCGAAGGCCAGATACCTCTATAGACTCAAAAATTTAAAAAATTATTTTTTGTTTCAATTAATACCCAAAATCGATAATACTAAAGTCGAAGATATCACATACAAATTTTGGTTCCAATTAGAGTCGACTAAGATGTCTTCATAGGGAAAGGCGTGGCACACAGGCCTTAACCGACTCCAATCGGGACCAAAATTTATATGTCACATCTTAGAGTATAGTAGCACCGACGTAGGGGTTGAGGCTTAGGAAATCTGATGTAAAGAATTGCTTCCTACATTTAAGGATCATCCTAACGTATATATATGTACCTAATATTTATGTGTCCCATATATGTACATACATATATGTAATTCATGATATTTAATACATATTTATCATGCATGTTCATAACATATACGTGATGCTGTTGCAAAAATTTCAGACAAGAACAAAAGTTTCTGTGGGTTTATTAACCCGGTGCCCACATTTCATTCAAATTGGAACAACGAACTAAAATATTATAATATTTATTATATACGAGGGTTGTGCACGGCAACTCGGTACCACCCAGGTTCGAGTGGTAGGCCGACAAAAGAAGTTGTTTCTTCTGAAACGGTTGACACTTGTCAGGAAATGGCAAACCAGCGTTACTAGGTACTTCTACTATAAAAAGGCTTCGTATAAAAAGCCTTTTGCCGTTTGGCGTAAAACTAAAGGTCCTTACATTTGTGTGAGAGTATTAAGGCGCACGCCATAAATGGGTTTTTTTTATGAAATTTTTACTTTGTTAACGTTTTTCTTTTAATCCTGAACCAGGAACATGTTTCGAGAGTCAATAACGAATCATGTCTTAGGTCTGAAAATTGAAACTATAAAAAATATAAAAAAAAATATGTCCAATAACTACATATAAATACTTCTTGAGCGTCCCTCGTGAATTGAACGCTAAAGGCACACAATGAGCGCACTGACACCAAGATAGACAGACAGACAGCATGACACTTAGAGCTACAGTCATAGGCCGCCAGACAGCTGTGGCAACATGAACAAAAAATAAAAATAAATATGTGCAATATGCAAAAAAAAAAAATAATAATAAAAAAATACAAAACAAAAAAATCGCAAAAGCATGCTGGAAACGAAAAAACAGGAAGTGCGGATATAGCAATGTATTTTTTGCGCATAAATGCATATGTACATAAAGGCAATGAGCGAAATGTAGATATTCGTACACACATTTGTATACATTTGTATATGAATGCGATTTCTTTCTTATCTGACTGATGAGCCGCTCACAACGTACATATATATATATATGTATGCATGTATGTATATGTTTTTAGGTACATATTCGCATGTGCCGGAGCAAAGAGGTTAGTAATTATGGGAATCAAGAAAAAAAAAGATGAATCCATAAATGGCGCTCCATTTTCCTACGCAGTGTGTGCGCACGCCTGACAGTCGGCAGCATGCCACAAATAGTGGCATATGTACATATGTGTGTATGCGGCGCTTTGTGATGCGTTGCAGATTTGCCTTTATTATTGTTATTGCTTACTATCTACTACTGCATTCGTGTTTTTTTTTGTTTTATTCTGTGCTTTCATTTACTGATTTTATTGCTAAAGCTACTGTTGCCGCCGACTAGCTTAGGGCGCTTATGCAGTATTACTTGGGGATGTGCGCTTGTATGTACATATATGCATGAAGCCTTGATTGTTATTTTCACAGTTTTTGTTGTTACTGCCGTTTAATGTGGCTTCAATGAAAATAAACAGCATAATCAAATGAGCCCATAATCATGATAATTAAAACGTAATGTACTCTTTCACAAAAAAGGTAGACAACAAAAGCAATACAATCGAAAAATAAACAGACAAATGAATTTTGTGTTAGTTGGTATGTGTGCATGCCACCATATGCACGATAGCATATGTGGCAAATTCAATCCCAATAAACATTTTTGTTAAATCTCAGTCCATTTCTCAAATCCCCAATCGTTACTTCTCAAATGCATCTCAAATAACTGTTGATAGTGTTCTCAAACTAAAAGGCATATTTTTAATATGGAATTTTCCTATATGTATTTTCAAATGGAGAAATATTGAATTCTCAACTTTTGCTCAAAATTGAGAGTAGCGGAACGAAATTAAATCCAGTTACTCTCATTGTAATAAACACATAATAAGTTTTTTTTTTTTTATTTAACATAAAAATATTATTTCATATTAAGCTGGCAAAATGTTGGTCCTTATCGATGCAGCAGACTATTTCTTTATTTTGGTTTTAAGTTTTAATGGCCAGTCAGCAGCTTTCGTCGGCAGATCAGTCACAAAATGATCAATCATGAAATACTATTATCAAAAAATTTTCACTCGAATCAACAAATTAAATGCATTTCAATTCACTCGAACGAGAAGCGATTTTCCGACAGATAAATTGCGAATATGTAGTTAAAAGCAGCCACGTGGTCGAGGAGCCATTTTGCGACTGATGTAGCAGACTACCGATAGACCTCGACATCTTTGCATTGTTGACACAGATGGAATGGAACGAAATGCTTAAGAAAAATTTGGGAAATTGTTTCCTTTCAAATGATAAACATTGCTGAAAATCAAATTGAGAAATAAGATTTTCTCAAGCGTTTCGAAATGTTTGTTCCAGTGCTTGTTGGGATGCTTATACAAATTTATTTATATATTTATATTTACATATATACTTTCATAAGTACCCTGCAGGGAAACCGCGGACTAGTGAATCAAATTTCTAGTTCCGTACTAGGTCTTTATCGCCAAAAAGGAACTAGTCCGATAGGAACTAGATCCCCACCAGTCCAAAATCGGCGAAAAGTGGTACTTTTAAGAAACTAATTTTTCAGTTTTTTTCACTACAAATCTATATCTAAAGTGACGAATTTAGAATTGGTTCGGAACTATAGAAAAAGGGATGCAGAACGAACTAGATCCTATTTGTCGAATTTAGAACTATTTCGGAACTATCGAATAAGGGATGCAGCGGGGGGCTTGTTTACTTTACATAGATATGTGGTCGGCGGCTTTTTCGTTCAAATACGCTTCTATTCTCTGCTTCGCAGATGCTATTTCATAGTTTGGTAATACAAAACAAAGCTTTGTGTTAACATATTAACATCTTGGGGCCGTCTTGAATCTAACCAATAACAAAGTCTGCAAAGTCAGCTACAGCAAGGTATGTAAACGTACATTTCTTACAATCATTCAAACAAATTTAATTCCAAATTGAAAAAAACGTTTCTTTGAAAATAATGTAAAATCGCACACGACAGAACTGAAAGGTTGAAAAATCATGATACTTTTTTCTTTCGTCTGTCGATTTGAGAACTGGTTCGGAACTATCGAATTTAGGACTAGTTCGGAACTATCGAAAAAGGGATGCAGCGGGGGGCAATTGACACTTCCTAGGACATCGCCATGTCAAATTCGCCAGTTGCTTGCATGCAAAAGAGATTTATCGCGAACCAGTACTGGGTCTAAATGTACTAGAAGCGCCCCAGTTCAGAACTAGAGATTTTCCCCACAGGGTATGTACAAATATAAGCAAATTTTAGCTACGTGTGAAGCAGAGCAGGACAGTTATAATTACAACTTCAATGAAGTCATTGTTCTCAACTACAATTATTGCAAAAAAAAAATTTACATGAAAAGAACAACAGCAACAAAATATCTACAAGTATACATTGCTACCTAGCCACTATACGCAGTGCATGTCGGCAACATTATTATAAATTTTGAGTGCAATTGAATGCAAATTAAAGTGTTGTCAGTTTCATTGCTTATTGGCAAGCGTGAGTACATATGTGCATAAATTTATATATATGTACATATTTACTTGTGATATAAACCTTAAATTGTGGCATACAAATTTTAAATGTGTACCTACGTTTGTGCATGCAAAAGTGTCTGTGCTAATTTCAGTTCACATAACTACTTTAAAATACGAAACAATGATGCGAAAGAGTTTGCTTGCATGTCTGCTTCTTACATGTTAAATATGAAAGGAATCGCGCTACCTTTTCTCACGTTACAATTTACTCAATGGAAAGATTACTGAAATGCATATGGACATATATATGTAACTTTTAAAACTGCGGGGCACGGAAATAATTAATAGGATTCATAAAGAATTATACTGAAAAATGTTACTATTATGCCACAATTTTTATAACCCATACTTTTGTACCCATGTGACTGTTACGACATATAGTGAATCACCCAAACATATGTGCACTTTTTTCGAGTATATAGCCAAGTCAAAGTTCCCTTCTATGAATGCATCCGAATGGTACTGCAGACTCAACGAGATAGGCCCCTTCCTTGGCCAATTCACTGACTTTAGCTTTCATTGCATTCGAAACCTACATATTGACTTCAATGTTCCTATGTCCGGGTCATTTTTCTAAAGAGTTCTAACATCTGGGAGTTATTCTTGATAAAAATCTCTCATGGATTCCGCATCTAAATAAAGCTATTCAAAAGGCCAGAGTTTTTTTATGGACCTCCCGAGAACTAATTGGCCCTTCATAGAACCAGAGGAGACTGCGCATTAAATTTTGTGGACCTGTTGTTTCCGAGATTTAACTTCATACAGAATTTCGAGGTATTTCATGGACAATGATATGGCAGATATTCTCACCAGACAAGCTTCTGCACAGGATTTCATGACCCAAGAACCCTTTATTGGTCTGCAATGGAGCTCCATTAGGTGAAGCTACTGAATCAGAATGAAGAATTAAACGCAACAATACTTAACAAGTACGCAAGGTAGGCATGAAGTAAGAATTATTACAGGTTTTCTTACTACCCACTTATCAAACATAGGATTGGTACCTCTAATCAGTATAAGTTGAGCCACAAATGCCAGGAAACAGCAGAGCTCATTATGTGCCACTGTGAAGCCCTCACAAGGACCAGGCTTCGATTACTAGGATCAAATAGCATTCATCCATGGATCTCGCAAGGTTTCTTAGTAACACGTGGATCAAAGAAGACCCGTAGACAAATAGAGGTTTGTTACTCTAAATCATTTCTCATTCGCGGTAGTTAGGTGAACTGCTTCTTCCACTAAACCTACGACGACCTTTGATTAAGTCACTGAGTTTAATTCTTCTTCTTATAATTTAGCTTTACAACCGTTTGGCGGTTTGTATCGATACCAAAAAAAACTTCGCCAGTTTCCTTTCTTTTGTTGTCCACCCATGGATACCGAGTTCCAAAAAAACTTCGCTAGATTTCTTTCTTTTGCTGTCCACCCATCGATATCGAGTAGAAGGATCTCTTCACTGGAGTCTCGTCACCCATGCGTACAACATTCGCGCATTCGTGTGTTTCCATACCCTTAACTACATATGTCCATCTCGTTAAAGCCCGTACAGTTCGTCATGCTATCGCTTTGGTGTCCGTCACCCACGCGAACCTGCCCATAGTTCTTGCGTAGAATAAATAGTTATCTGAAAAGCCTTCAAAGCCTTTGTTCTGTGCGTAATTGTAGAGCGTAACTTTTGTTCACCAAGGAAAGGCTCACTTCTGCTGCGCTATCGTTCATGGGTTTCAGGCCAGCAACACCGTGTCTCTGCTATTCAAATCGATTGAAAGAACTTTTAAGAGGACGACGCACTAGGATGGCATATACCTACATTTGAGTACTGATTACATCACACACAAATCTCTTCATCTCTTAACATTTGCGTCACTAATTTAGTGTACCTCTACAGTTAACTTTTATCACATTTTATCACGATAACTGACTAATCGCTAACAACCTTGACTACATACATACATACTGTATGTACTTCAAAAGTGTAAACAAAAATTCAAGGAATTACAAAATCTCTGTGTCGTAAAAAGATATCTAAACTACATACATTCACACATACTTATGTTTGCAATTATGTACTCGTATATACACGCTGTCGTGTGCACAAAATCGGCGTCTAGCAGGTAGTCAGAGAAAGTATGCAATCACACCTCTCACAAACCCTAAACCATGGAGTGCTTCACTAGAAGCCGTAAACGCCAGCTAAGTGTGCAAAATGCTTCCACAAAATACAATTTGCTAACACGCGGCGATTTGTAAGCCAATTGTAAGGTTTATTGTGGTGTTTGTAGTAATTGTTATTTTTAGGAAATTTAAACATTCAAAGCATTTTCGAGGAGCTCTGCTAAATTTTAAGGTAATGCGAGCCTTTAAAAAAAGTTGTGTGTGGATCCCACGCGCGACTGAAGCGGTACTTATTCTTATTCTTACCAGAATAGCTCACCGTATACTTTTCTGTATTATAATGAATAATTATCTTTTCTAATCCTAATGTTAATCTCAATCTTAATCAACCTCTCAATCTTGGTTTTGATCGTAATCTTAATATAATTCTTGTCCTTGATCGTGACCTTAATCTTAATCCTAATCTCAATCTGAACCTACCACTCAATCTTAGTTTTAATCTTAATCTCAACTTTAATATTAATCTCAATCTTAATCCTAGTCTTAATCCTAATCTTAATCTTAATCTTAATCTTAATCTTAATCTTAATCTTATTCTTATTCTTAATCTAATTCACGGTGACGGTCAATCTCAATATTATTTTTAATCTTAATCTTAGCTTTAATATTAGCCCTATGCTATGGAGTCGATCGAGTCGATAACGATTTTTAACCAGCAGTTAGTGTTAACCATTATCGAGTAACCGGCCCTTAATCTTAATCTCAATCTTAATTTTGATCTTATTCCATCCGGATGCAACACCGCTATTCTTCGGTCGCTTTTTCGTTTCAATGGAGGTTTTACTTCAAATAAAAATATTCTCCACGGTAATAGCAGCAAATCGATTTACATATAGTATCTAAGACTTCAAGTACGAGTTGCAACCCTAGTATAACCCCTTCCTGCTGGCCAATGATGTCTGCTTATTTGATGCAATTTAATGAATTTAGTAGAATGTCATTCATTTCAATTTAAGTGGAAATGCGGAGTTCACTTAATGGTGTTCGTTGAAAATTTTTTAGCTTAAAATAGTTCTCCTCTGAAGCTTTAATGCAAACTTGAAAGCTCATAATTGATACATATATGAATGTGAATATGCAGACTTGATATGAATATTTCATTCAATTTAATAGAATAATAGAAAGTCACCCAGTTGTGCCAGTTCGTTGTGTGTTCAGAAATGAGCACATAAATAAGGCAATGAACGCTTCAATGGTGAATATGTAGTGGGATTGAGTTATTTAACTAACTGTGTTGGTTGCTTTAGCCACCGACGCATCGGCGTTCCCTTGGCGTGGCATAACCGCACGAAGTGGGACAAATGTTGAATGATGACAATTACATATATATGTATATATATATATTATAATACCTACATACATGCATATATGCATATGAATATACATAAATATATGTTAAAAGTATCAGCAGGCAAGACCTTTACATTCTACAGCTATTCTACATATCGCAACTTATTTAATTCAAAAAAATGCAGAGCTCAAAATTTTTTAAAATAAATTTTTTCCCATAAAATTCTTCATCACCATGTTCTTTAACTGAAAAATACTAATTACACTGTTTTTGTTTTGCTTGCTCAAAATCAAGAGTTTTTTGCCTCTCCTAAACATTTGCGATATTTTGAGTTGTGACTGATTTTGATTTACGTACATAATTTTGTACGTGGTATCTAGTATTAATGTGTTTTATTTACTCATTTCAAAAATATTTGCAAACACCTCTCTTAGTTCATCTAATTATATTTTCTTATTAACATATTTTTAAATTTTTACATCTGTTCCAAACATTTTACAATATTTCTATTTTTTTATATTTTCATCTCAAATTAGGCAATTCAAAAGATGAATGACACAGTTTCTGGTATGAAGAAAAATGTTTTATGAAACCACATTGTAGACAAGTGGCAATGTATTTTAGTTGCAGACTAAGGGCCGCAGCACTTGCAATTCAGCAGTGATTTGACTTATGGAAATAATGAGTGGTACACTGAGCATGGATGAGCGCCAGTTAGGCGCCAGTGGCTAAATTAAGCGATGTGTGAGCTAATGGCGCCAACTGTATTGAATAACTTCATGATTTACGATAAAATTTATGATTTCAACAAAAAAAAAAAACAATAGTGTCTCCCTTGTGTCTGATTGCTAATATTAAAAAAATATATAAAATAATCATATTCATTTGAACACAGAATTTTTGAAAATTTTTTAGTCCGGTGGTTTGTCAAGTTCAATATAAGCAGCGGTCAAAGATTGTGGCCCTATCTTACATCCATTTTATTGCATATGTATATTAGAAGGCGTTGTCTCCTGCCAAACGATCAAGTCTTATTTACCAACTGATCAACTCTCCTAACGATCGCTATACCAACTGTAAAACAAGTAAAAGAGAATGGGGAAATAGACCCATAATATAAAAAAAATAATAGATACCAATATGTCCACGACAACAAGCCAAGTCGATATAGCCATGCCCGGTTGTCGGCATGTGTATTTAAACACAAACTAGTCCCTCAATTATAGAGATATACGACTGAAATTTGGTAAGCATTCCTTCTGACATAAATCCCTGTTTATTGTACCCAACGAGCTGCTTCTTTTGCATAAAAATGTCAGCAATTTAACTCGTTTTTGGCAGAAGCTGTATCTGAAACTTTTTCCATCTTCTAGGTTTTCAGACCGGCTTCTTTCTTAGTACTCGATTAGGTTAGGTGATCTAGGCGCCTACTTATCACGGCAGCTAAATACGACAGTAGTCGTTTGACTACAAACTCATTCGAACATCGTGGTTTCCCATCAGGCTGACCGTTCAAGGAAGAAAACTGTAGCTGTATGTGTATTGAACTAAGTCACAAAGAACTTGGGGGGGTGCTTACCAAGTGCTACCAGGGCAAGATCATCCGCATAATCTATGACCTGGCAACCTGTATCCTGCAACCCGGACAGCAGAGAATTCACCGTTAGATTCCAAAGGAGTGGGAAAAGAACACCGCCTTGCCGAGTGCCGCGTTTTGCATATCTGGTTACAGCTACCTCCCCCATCACGGAATCTACCATACATACATATCGTCGCTTGGCGCGCAATACCTCGTATAAGATAGTCCGAAATTTTCACAAAAGAGCGAAGAAACTTATTTTCTTTAAAACTAGTGGAAGAAAACTATTCCTTACTAAATATGAGCTTCTACTATAATTATGCACTATTAAATTTGCATTGAGCATTGAGACAGGGTAACCAAAATACATTTTTCTCTATGCCACCTCATACGTGGTATTGCAATTGGCGGATACGAGGTATTGCGCGCCAAGCGACGATATAGTATGTAGCTCTAAAACAGTCTGAAGAATCAATTGTGCTTATCAATTTCCTTCCTCAAAAGCTTTATTCTTTCTTTAGAGTGATTACAACTTTCTTTGCGATCACAATTCCTTAGTCGTGGTAAAAATTTCGTTCGCAACGAACAGATGCGTCCGTGACTAAAAGCATAAATCACATGCACAAGCCGAAAAGTAATATTTCCCACGAATTTCTTAATTTAAGCTAAAATAGATTTCAAAAAATTAAGAAACCAAACCAATCTATGTATGTAAGTAGTATGTATGTATGTATGTATTTTTTCATCTCACATTAATTTCTCATTTGACAAAATCACAAATAAAACTTTCATTTTGAGATTCATGCCCGCAGCAAAAATGGAAAAAAGGGAGACCCACAAGCAACGTCAAAACGAAATGAAGAATGGAAAAAAAGCGATCACAGGGTAGTAGCGAGGAAAGGGGAGTCGAATTTTTAGCTAGTCACTTGCTTTGCCAGTTTTTATGCATGTAAAATCACAATCCGCTCGTGATTTGTGTCAACGCGCACAAATTTCTTCATTATAAATGCTAAATTCGAATTCATTCAAATTGGCAACACACGCAAAAAAAAGGGAGGCAATAAATGTGCGTACGTATGAATGCATGTATGTATGTATGTGTTTTTTGGACTATCTATATATTAAAACGCTAATGAAATCCCCTACAAAACTATTCCTCCCTACTGCTCCTATGTATCTCAACCGATTTGAACTATTGTTTCTTTGTTCGAAAGGTGTTTTTCAAAGCTGATGTGCGCATTTTGTTTGTTTTTCCGGTAGGTGGCGCAGGAGTCGAGCTATTTCCAAAAATTTCACTTATGGTCCGTTTCCTCCCTACTGTTCCTGTGAATTGTATAAAATTATTTAACAAAAAAGACATCACTTCACTGGTCTAATTTCGACAAAGATGGCGAGAAAATTATGACAGAGCTCTACCCTCAACGCCGACAAGAGCTCTAGAGATCTTGCTTCCTTTACCTATATAGACGTATTAACAAAATACAGTACCAGGTTCGAACACTTTATACTTATGAAAGATATTCCGATACACTTTGGGTGCCTAGACTACACAGTAGATATCTCCTGTGATTTCTTTCGTTTAAGATTTCTTTCTCCAAGCAATTATTTCCATTCAAATATTCCCGGTAGGAACTAATGGTCTAGTCTTGGCCTTGTATCCTGATTCTTAGGTCATGTACTGTGTAGACTCTACATCGATAATTCCGAAATAGACCTCAAGCTCAGTTTGGTACCAAGGTAATAGATGATCGTCTGCAGAACCCTCATGTAAGATAACACGATACAACTAGCATAAATTAGATAGGAGAAGATCTAAGTCACTCTTCCGAGTGGAGTGACCTCTGCTTTGACATGTAATCGGAATAATCACGGGTCACTACTCGACAACGACTTCTGTCGTAGCTGCCGCGATGTAGAGGAAATTTAGTATGTAGACCATTATCTATGTATGCCATTGTCCTGCATTGGCAAAGGCCGTCGACGTACTTTCCATTATCTACTACTTTCTTGACAGCCTGACTGAGCTGAGCACCGCTAGTATCTATGATTTTCACTTATTTTCTTTATTTATAAGTCATAAGAAACAAATATACACTTACAGGATATGGGGAAATATCAAAGTTCAAACTAAGAGTATTTAATGCAAAACTAAAATTAGTATTTAAAAAATTTCAAAATTCTTTTGAAAACTAATTCAGATAAAGATGAAACTGTGTCAGTAGCTATAGAATTTGAGAATGAATTCAGCTCTTTTAAAAATAAGAGCATTGGTAGTTTAAGTACTTCTAACTCGTTTCAAGAAAAAACATTCGTTATCCCGAATACAGCGCCCAGGGATGTGAAAATTTATGGGCTATAGAAGAAATGGGCAATTAATTATCAAATTAATAATATCAAGAACAAAGGAGAGTGAGATAATAGTTCTCCTATATTTTAAGGATTTTAAGTTAATTAATTAATTAAAAAACAAGAGACTTTCCCAAAAGCTTTTGAGTATATCACTAAAATCAGAGCTAAAGCGGCGTAAAAAAACGAATACGGCATAGCACTTTGCGATGGTACTATCGAGATGACTTAGAACTAAAACCTTTCGAGTCAAAGATATCTCATTCAAAATAGAGAGGCGAGAACTACCAATGGAATAGGGGAATGAGATTTTGATAGAGAAACGTGGAAACATTTACTTAAATTAAATTGTAGACCATTTTTTGATACCACAACAAAACGTTCTTAATACCGGTCTGGATCTTAATCGAATCAAATTAAATACGAATAGTAGAATAAATTTTTAAGTCATCCGCATATTAAAAAAAAAAACAGAATAAGTAAAGTATTAATTAGAATAGGTGAAGCATTTTGAGGTCTTCATCAGAACGACGAATTGGTTTCACTTTCGGGGAAAGGAAAACAATGGAAAGAGCCTCTCATACAGTGCAGTTAGACGATTAAGAGTTTGCTTTCAAGTCACACATACTACTTGCTAAAATTCGTTTGAATTGACAGCTGTGACGTAGTCAATATTAAGTAGTATCAATATGCCGTCGTCAAGGAAACGACTTAAAATTCTCGCCTTCACTACCTGACTATTTCTGACTAAATCCTTGAGACCCTGGAACAGGCTAACTGTGATCAGCTATTTGACTTGACTGTCACATGATTTGAAAGGAAAAATTGATATCAAGTTGTAAAAGTGCTAGTGTTTAGTAAAATATGTAGTGTTAGTGTGTTGTAACTTGTAAGCAAATTGTTGATTGTAAAACGGCCGAGTTGTGCTTCCCAATGACGTTGGATGGAGACCTACAAGACAACCTTACCTAACATTATTGCTTACAAATATTTGTACCTACATATATTTCTTTGGTATTTAGTAGATAATTAAAGTGCGAAACTGAGGAGGACTTTCAATTTTACTATCAAACTAGAATCACTTTTTCTACAAACCCCGTTTTATAACTTTTAATACAAACTTACTATGTACTAGATGCAGTTGCCTTTCACAAAAACAAAACTTTAATATCTTCATATGCCCGTGAAATACTTTGCTCCCCATTTGCTGCTCGCTCGATAACTAGAGTGCGTAGCGTTGGCGCTACTTTATTGTTGCTCTTAGCTGATAACATAAATATAAAATTAATATTAATTTGTTTATATTGTTAAGCGTTTTGTTTTTTTTTTTTTGGTATTGCTGCAACTGCGGCGCGATTGCATGCGTTATATTGCGGTATATCCGTTTCCCACAAAGAAAGAGCAGCGAAAACAAAAACACAACAAAGCAGTGAGATCACAAAAGGCAATAAAAGTTGTGGACAGCATTAAAAATTGCAAAACATACGCATGTATGAACATATCGCACACTGTGTTCAAAAGAGTCACAACTCAAAATTTGACATTTTTGAAATTATACACTAAAAATGTACACAGAGCTTTTATTTACCTTTCAGCAAAAGCTGGAGCATTGTTATAATTTGTTAAAAAAGAACCTAAGGTAAAGTCGCCCTTGCCCATATGATTATCATGTGCTACGAAATAGTTTTTTGCATTTTCTGACGAACGTATTATTTTGAGTTGTGACTCTTTTGAAGACGGTGTGCGATATGTGTGTGTTAACAAGTGCATATAAACAATGCTGCATGCATTTGCCTTAAAGCGCGCAGAAGGCTAACCTACCTACTTATGTACATGTACATTAGAGTGGTCAAATTTTTGTATGGGGGAAAAAAATTTCATCCTAGAAAACGGGGCACCCCCTTTTGATATTTGTAATATCTATACCAGCTTTCACTTATCTACTGTAACCAATACAGGGTGCTCAATGACCTTGAATTGCGCTACTGGATCACTGTGAAACTGGCAAAAATATTGGTGATTTTTATAAAATGCTACTGTTGCCATGACAACTGAAGCTTGTGATAGTTTTTCAAATAATTTTAATTTGAAATGTGCTTAGGTTGCTTAATCAATTGTTAGATTAATATACATATGTTCACAATACTTATAGTGTGAATTATGCGCATCCTCTAAATTTATACTTAGTAAATTTGGTACCAGCACTTGTTTCGACAAGAGGAAAAATTTTGGAAGGTGTCCCAAGCCCTATCTGGGAAAAAAAAAATTGGGCCACCCTAATGTACATATTCTCCGCGGTTTAAATATAAAAAAGGTTTCTCTTACAAAAAATTTTTATCTTATTTTAATTACCTTCAAGATTTACAAATATCCCCTTTCAGCAAACGCTAGTTTCTTTTCTGCTTCAACTGAGGTACACCTTCAAAAACTAAACAAATCTGTGTGGGATTTTTTTCACTACGTTCTCTGAAATTTATTTTTATGCCACTTAATTTGTTTTTGATTTTAAAATTTCACAAAATTTCGCACTTGAATTTCGAAATTCACTTATTGGCATCGATTTTTGATCTCTGCCTTATATCGCTCTTCTGCCTTGCTTGCACTTCTTCACCTTTTCACAAATCTTCTCAACTCCTTGGTGGTGTGTTTTTTTTATTTAATTTTTTTTTGTAATCTTAATTTTAATTTCTCTTATTTAACACTCGTTAACGTTGACTTTGTAATAAATTCGTGATTTTTATTACCATATCGTTGTTTTTTTTTTTTGCTTGTTTAAATTTTATTATTTTTTTTTTGTTTTTTTTTTTTGTTTCTTCACTAACACTTGATTATCGTAGACAGTTGCACGCACACAGAAAATTTAAATAGACTTTATTTTAAAACAGACACGTAAAATGTAGCTGGTTGATTTCTTTTCTTATTCTGTTTTGTAATGAATTCTAATTTGCTTTTTTTTATTTAATTATGTATGCTGCTTTGTTGATCAACGAAAATCGTTCAACTTGTTTCGCTTGAGAAACGATCGCCGATTTTTCGTCCGTTCAAAACGGTATCTCGCTTTTGACTAAACTACAGTTGCTTGACGCTGTGTTGGAAATGCATTGCCTGAGCGCAAATGTATTCATTGGCGGAGTCCAACGAAGCCATGCCGAAGATCGGCCACAGAAAAGACCAGTAGCAGTAGCTGCGTGGCTGAAAACACGAAAAGAAAAAGGAAAAATTCTGTTAGTTTGACTGTTGATGGTCAGCTCTCGGCGACGATCTGAGTGACTGAGAACGAGAGAGCATTTAATGTTGCGAGCAGTAGAGGGAAAGAAAGAGAGAGGAAGAGAGGAATATTGTTGATCGAGAGCGAGAGCGAGTAGGATGGTTTTGTTTTGAAAAGTATATTATATCAAAACAATTTAAGTCGGTGGTTATTTCTTCATTTACGTTGGAAATTTATAGACGAAAATGTGGGGAAAAAAAATTTTTTTTTTCTTTCGAATTCAATTAAAAATCAAAGACCCCATAGGAAACCACAACGAAAATGAATATACACCTGCGTCAGTATTCTTAATACTAGTCGATTTTTATTAAGCCTTAGTTGCGCAGAATATTGCTTTCATTAGAGATATATGTCATATAAATAGGTAGGTATGTATGTACATACATACATATGTAATACATGGTATATGTAGAAGATGTCAACACTCATTTACCTTATCTACTCATCCATCACGTGTCACAACTTTCCAACTGCTTTCAGTAAAACACTTTTTAGCGGCATCTTTAACGCAAACGCAATTCACATGCAAACAAATACATATGTGCATATGTATGTGCATCCTATATGGGGCGTTCCATACCAAAATGGACGGGGTTCACACTTTGTGTGTTTGATTTGTTTCAAGTTTTTAGGGTAGATGGACAAACATAAATAATAAATAAATATGAAATTTCAGCTGGACTAATAAATTTTTAAAACTTTACAGAACAAAAACAAAACGATTTAATAGTTTTCCAAATATCTCGAAAACAGGTGAGACATTTTTTTAAACATTTTTGTATTGAAAAATTTCTCACATACAAATTTTTTTATACAAAAAATTAATTTTTGAAAATTTTCCATCTCAAAAAAAAATTAAAACAAAATCATAATGGTATATAGTATTACGGGGTGCAATACTACAAAACTGCACACTCAAAAAAATTCTAAAAAAAATTAAAAAATTTTAAAACTTGTAATGTACTCATCTTACTCAACTTCGGTGTAAAAAAATCCATAGCTCAAATTATTTTAGAGTGCACCCCGTAATACTATACTTAAATATTGCGCAATACTCAGAGCTACCATTGAGATTTTTTTTAATTTTTTTTTGAGGTGACATATTTTCAAAACCTCATTTTTTTATCAAAAAATTTGTATGTGAAAAATTTTTCAAGCAAAAAAAAATTTTGATGTGTGTATGTGAAATTTTTTTCAAATTTTTTCCTCGCCCCGTTCTCGAGATATTTGGAAAACTATTAAATCGATTTGTTTTTGTTTTTGTGCTTGAAAGTTTTTAAAAATTTATTAATCAAGCTCAAATTTCATATTTATTTGTTATATATGTTTGTGCATCTACCCTAAAAATTTGAAACAAATCAAACACATGAAGTGAGAACCCCGTCCATTCTAGTATGGAACGCCCCGTATATGTACACTTCTACCTATATCATCAGCATGTTAAAAAAGTTAAACAAACCATATTCTTACCATGTGCTTCAAACGAGACTTTAAACAGACCCTGTAGGTAAATCGAAAGCAATAGCCGCTTGTTCATTCTTCTGAGTAATATGTACCAGTTAATGAATTTCATGCCACTAAATACTCAGCCAGGTTTTAATTTCCATGTACTTTTTCGAGATTTCAAGAAAATCTTGACAATTTTATAATTTCGAAAATAGGAGCCCGCTCACTATTTTATAAACTGCTAATACTCAATCAACTTCTACTTTGCTTAAACTGACTGCAAAGAAAACCGAACTTCATACCTTTCCACCTCATTCTTGGATAAAAAATATAATCTTATAAATGAGAATATTAGCCTCAACGCGTAGGAGTTTTTGGATAACAAAGAATGTTGGATGTTTCCACTTGCATTTTATTAATTTTTTAACTGAAGATTTTCAGAGAAGTAGAATGGAATAAAGTTGGCAGTGTACCTACTGCTGATATGTGGTACGAGAATATCCTGCTTTTACCTGCTTCTATTATCATTATAGATTGAGACAGCTGCATACTTTTAAAGAAACTTTGGGTTGCTGGTGAAAACTTAATGCTCACTGCACACCAGGTAAGCGTTGCGGAAAACAAAATGAAGCAGGGGCGCTTTCGTATATAGTATTCTCTAGTTAAAATTATCTGGCAGCAAAAATTCTGTGAATTTAGCCGGATACGCTCGTAAAGAGTCAAAATATTCACAAAAGTACGAGAACGCAAAATTTACAAAAAACTTGCAAGCATCGAAACATCTGATCACTTCCACAGTTGCCACAGATGATTCATGCGGTGATTTGTTTCCCGCTCAGTATCTCCACTGTCGCAGATTTGACAATTTTTACGATTGAATACCTTTGGATAGGAAAAACCTTTCTGACACATAATTGAATTATCTTTGAATGAAAATTTTAATTTTCTCAAAATTATTTGCAGGGCTGAATCATAACGCATTCAAATATAAAATAATCTCCTCCTGAATAACTGCGAATCATCCAAATCTCTTTACAACGATCAACCTACTCAAAAGTGGTAAATTTGACAAAAACATTTCAGTTTGCTGCATTTTCCCATGTTTCGGCATATTTTAGGGAAAATATGGTACAAAGAAACCTTTTATACGGAAACAATAGTTGGCACTCACTAAAATGGAAAACTGGAGATTAATTGTAAATTTACTAAAAATAAACTGAACCAACCACCTTTTGCTTAATAAATAACTCTACTAAATTTTTATTCTTACTAGCATTAATTATAATATTAGCAACATAACACACCAAGTCAGATTTTCTTTCGCTTATTCACAAACATATGTATATTTGCGATTAGCTGATTTCCTTTCTTGCAAGTTAGCAGAAATATGCAGCTTCCCCTCAAAAGGAAATGAAAGAAAATTTTGCTCTGTCAATTTCACCAACTTTAAACACAAAAACTGCGATAGTTAAAAAAAAAAGAAAATAGAACGCTCCTAATATCAAAGGGCCTTAAATACTTATTTAAGGCGAAAAATGAGAATGAGAAACTAAGCTGCACGCGAAGCAAAAATGGAAAAAACATGACTTGGTTGCTGCCGTTATAGTCCCGTGTGTAGTCAACTTACATTTTTTGTAGGAACCCAAATTTTTCCCGGAGGGTATCTGCAACATGAACGCCTACATGTTAAAATAATAATATGTATGTAGGTACAATATCGGCGCTGTTTGTAGTTCATCGTCTCTCTGCTCTGAACTACATATATGTAGAGAGTTTTTTACCTCCATAGTACAAGAAGTGAACGTTCGATATTAGAGAATTCATCGATTGATCTATCCATCCGGCTTAGATTATATACATACATACATATGCACATGTGTACATAAACTCGTAAAATGTGTACTTGGTCTGCAACGAAAGTCGTTTCCCAACAATAAACAGTTTTACTCACACTTACTTTCGCATAAACATGTATATATGTATGTATATATGTACATATATACATATTTCCATTTATCATATGAACATCTCTCAATATAAAAAACTACATCAAAACCATAAAAGTTGTTTATATTGTGCCTACGATCAATTCAAGCCATGGAGAGCATTGCTGACCATATGATTTAACAGTGATGCGTTTTGTTGGTTTGTATGCGGTTGCTAACAGCCGCTCACTAGTGAGTAGCGAAAAGTGCAGCAAGAGATTCCATGTATAATTAACTGAGGGTACCTAATATCTGTTATTAACAGTTATTTTAAAGAAAAATAATATCGTAATATCGTAAAACTAATCTTTTATTAGAGACTGAGAAATGAAGATAGTACTTATGTATGTACATATGTACACATATACGGTGGCGATAATATAAATATGGACGCAATATTTTAACAAGTTGCTTTTCAATTTAATCGGAGCTAATAGTTGCGTTCAACGTCATACTACATACTTAGTAGGTTAAAATTTTGGGGCATGCCTATGTATATCATATCAAGAAGGTTTAGTCCACGGTAAATGACGCACACAGCAGCGTCTTCTTCCTTGTTGATGGAGAAAAATACAGAGGAAGACACCTTCAAAATGAAATGTTTTCAAGAACAATCGCAAAACAGCTGGCTGGCCCTCTAACGATGGAACCGTGTCACCTTAATTGAGAGGAATTGGGAGCGAATCTGCTTCCTCCGCTGTTAGGATTTCTAAAAATATTTAACATTTTTATCGGCCGAATAAACAATATTAAGACTTTTATAGGTCTTTTCAAATCGGTACAGCTCACGTAAATCTTTTATTTTTTTTTATAATACTTTTTCTAAAAATTTTCGCGGAAGACTTTCCTTTTTTAATGCCGTTTTTGATGAAAATTTTTGCGTAAAAAACAACAATTTATATTTTGGTAGAAGTTAAAGCTGCTATTTCGCAGATCACCACATCTCCTCGTCAGACTTCTTCAACTAAGATTCGATCCAACGACGTTAGCCGTCTAAGCCAGTAGTCTAGTCACGGAGCTAAGTTCGGCACGTAAGACTTAAAATATAATAATAGATTTTATAATTCGGCTGGAAAAACCATAACATTTTTTGGCGGTACACCCTAATGTATATTTTTCACAAAGACTCCATCTAGATTCCAATTAATTTTACTAACAATAGAGAGGGCGTTTTCTCCCTGAAATGAAAAAAACATACTAGTACCAGATACCAAATATTTTTGAAAGATCTCAGTTGTAAGTATTTGGTAAAATTTATTTTTAAAATATCTAAATTTGTACATATTCAAATAACCTGCAAATCCCGCTTTAAGCTTTAATAGCTTCGATACTCTATGTACCTCCATACCACAAGTCCTTCGTGTGGGACATTAACGTCACAAGTGCAGCAAATTAAATATTACTGAAATGAAAAACGAAAAACAAGCCTTCAACCCATTTCGATATTCGTAAGTAAAACGTGACCTAAATAAGCAAGTGCAAACAAATTGCTTAACGCATAAAATGCAATAAATTTGCGGAAAAAACCCCCAATTTCAATACTAGTGTTCAATATGCAGAGTGCCAAAATAAATGCATCCGGAAGTGTTTATATCGCATTTTCGAATTACGTTTATAAATTTAAAAACTTTAAATAATTAAATAATAAAAAGAAAATTACAATATTCATAAATACATATGTACATAAATTTTTCGGCTACCGGAAAACAATGGTAAAGCTGAAAGTTGAAACGATTGTTTGAATATGAAATGAAGAAGGAAATGAGGCTTTCCTGCTCATAATTTATGAGGCGTCGAAGAGTCCACTAACGAGAATAACTCTGCCAAAAATTTGGAAAAATTTTCCGATTTACTTACACATTTCAGCTGTGCGAATTCGTGGTAATATTTATTATAATTTTGGTTTTTGTTTGTCTACAATGTACATAATTGTTTCAGCTGTATGTAACATGGCTTCAATTACAAACTTGAATGCAATATTACATATGTACATATGTATGTCTATATATGTTTGTATTTATATTTTGGTACACATGCATTAAATGCAAATAAGTGTACTGTAAAATATGCGAGCATTAAAATATAAGGGAGCAAAGACTTGCATACATACATACACAAATATATAAGGGGTATTCACTATGATGTTGGATTATTGGCGTTTTTTCCAAATCCGGCTTTCGAGTCGAAATATTGCATTTGATTGGGTTCACGTTGTTGAAATTAAAAAAAAACGGGTAAACCGGTTTGATTTTACATAGTTTTCATAGAGTGAAAATTCTACAATAAAACTATTTTATTTAGAAAAGAGCAAAGCATAATAAGTGCAAAGTTTTCTTTTAGATGAAAAGTAAAACAAATAATAATCAGTGAAAAATTCACGTTTGGTCTTATTTTAACTTTTTTAATATTTTATTGCATTTTTTCTAACTATTTTTTGGTATTGAGTAGAGTGGTCTTGCCACCTTAGCCGAATGCTTAAAGGTGCCTACTGCCACTTTGGTCTCTGCAATAGCGAACAAGTTTTTTCAAATAGCTGTTGCCCCTGGGCAGACCTCTAATGGTACTTCTGTGGTGGAGTAAAAATGTAGATCTCTCCATTTGTGTCACAACATCAAGACACAGAACACAAATTGGAGGTGAAGCTCGGTCAAATCAAATATGATCATGTTATCCCGTTATGATCCTTTTCATCCTCAAATAACTGGGATATAATTTTAAAACTATTTATGGGAAAAAGCCTTGAAAACTTCAAAAAACTCGAAACTTTTATTGAGACGTCACGATTTGTATGAAATGATAAAACCGGTTTGTTCGAACAAAAAATCCGGTTTGTTCGATATTCGAAAAATTAATATTTCAAAAAAACCGACTATAGATATTAAAAAAATCGGTGGAAACCCACGAATGTTGTCAAAGTTGTTGCTTGAGTAAATCAGCCCTTCTGCCCGAATGCCAGGTCACTTGCTCAATTTGGTGAATACCTCTATACATACGTATATACATACATACGTACTAGAAAACAGTGGAGCATCGCTGTGGTGTGGGTACAAAGCTAATTATGTATGTATAAATATATACACTTAACATGCTGTGGACAGAATATTTGTATGAATGTACATTGTACATACAAACATTAGAATGCATCACCAAAAAAAGTTCCAGTTTTTCCAACGGAAGCCTTAAAATATAATATAAATATTTTATAAATCTGATGGGAAAACAGTACCCGTTTTTTTGTATGGCGAGTGGTACAACCTAATGAACATACATATGTGCATAAGAATGTATTATATATTTTGTAATGAATATAGGTATACTCATTCATACATATCCATAACTGCATCAAATCTTGCTTAATGAGCTCATGAACAACTAGCACTGCATACAAACAACTTTGCGTCGCATCGAGGGTTTCAAATTGGCAAAGAAGCCCATTAAAGTGAATTATTGATTTACAGGATAAGTACCCTGCAGGGAAACCGCGGACTAGTGAATCAAATTTCTAGTTCCGTACTAGGTCTTTATCGCCAAAAAGGAACTAGTCCGATAGGAACTATATCCCCACCAGTCCAAAATCGGCGAAAAGTGGTACTTTTAAGAAACTGATTTTTTCAGTTTTTTTCACTTCAAATCTATATCTAAAGTGACGAATTTAGAAATGGTTCGGAACTATAGAAAAAGGGATGCAGAACGAACTAGATCCTATCTGTCGAATTTATAACTATTTCGGAACTATCGAATAAGGGATGCAGCGGGGGCTTGTTTACTTTACATAGATATGTGTTCGGCGGCTTTTTCGTTCAAATACGCTTCTATTCTGTGCTTCGCAGATGCTATTTCATAGTTTGGTAATACAAAACAAAGCTTTGTGTTAACATATTAACATCTTGGGGCCATCTGGAATCTAACCAATAACAGCGAGTACCTCTGCAAAGTCAGCTACAGTAAGGTAAGTAAACGTACATTTCTTACAATCATTCAAACAAATTAAATTTCAAATTGAAAACACATTTCCAAAATAACTTAAAATCGCACACACGGAAGAACCAAAAAGATTGAAAAATCATGATACTTTTTTCTTTCGTCTGTCGATTTTAGAACTGGTTCGGAACTATAGAATTTAGGACTAGTTCGGAACTATCGAAAAAGGGATGCAACGGGGGGCAATTGACACTTCCTAGGACATCGCCATGTTAAATTCGCCAGTTGCGCGAACCAGTACTGGGTCTAAATGTACTAGAAGCGCCCCGGTTCAGAACTAGAGATTTTCCCCACAGGGTATGTACATATGTACATATGTATGGGATCATTGCAGTATGCTGTTCGAGATTTCTTTTGATATTTGACTACGAAACTTCTGTTAAAGATTACCTAATGGAGTTGGTTTGCTATCACGTATGTGAAGTCTTCGATAATTATCAATTATAATTGACAATTCACACATTGTTCAAAATATATATTTGAGTGATATAAGCCAAATGTTTATCTGTTTTTAAATGAAAGGATTTTTAAGTCTACACGTAAATATGTTTGTATGTATGTACTATGCATATTTGAATATGTATGTATATATATATATATATATATGTATGTGGCACCCTGTTGCATTTCGCAACTCCTACCTCATCTCAACTTAC
>NW_023460009.1:0-44302 GCF_013731165.1 Rhagoletis pomonella
GTAAGTTGAGATGAGGTAGGAGTTGCGAAATGCAACAGGGTGCCACATACATATATATATATATATATATACATACATATTCAAATATGCATAGTACATACATACAAACATATTTACGTGTAGACTTAAAAATCCTTTCATTTAAAAACAGATAAACATTTGGCTTATATCACTCAAATATATATTTTGAACAATGTGTGAATTGTCAATTATAATTGATAATTATCGAAGACTTCACATACGTGATAGCAAACCAACTCCATTAGGTAATCTTTAACAGAAGTTTCGTAGTCAAATATCAAAAGAAATCTCGAACAGCATACTGCAATGATCCCATACATATGTACATATGTACATACCCTGTGGGGAAAATCTCTAGTTCTGAACCGGGGCGCTTCTAGTACATTTAGACCCAGTACTGGTTCGCGCAACTGGCGAATTTAACATGGCGATGTCCTAGGAAGTGTCAATTGCCCCCCGTTGCATCCCTTTTTCGATAGTTCCGAACTAGTCCTAAATTCTATAGTTCCGAACCAGTTCTAAAATCGACAGACGAAAGAAAAAAGTATCATGATTTTTCAATCTTTTTGGTTCTTCCGTGTGTGCGATTTTAAGTTATTTTGGAAATGTGTTTTCAATTTGAAATTTAATTTGTTTGAATGATTGTAAGAAATGTACGTTTACTTACCTTACTGTAGCTGACTTTGCAGAGGTACTCGCTGTTATTGGTTAGATTCCAGATGGCCCCAAGATGTTAATATGTTAACACAAAGCTTTGTTTTGTATTACCAAACTATGAAATAGCATCTGCGAAGCACAGAATAGAAGCGTATTTGAACGAAAAAGCCGCCGAACACATATCTATGTAAAGTAAACAAGCCCCCGCTGCATCCCTTATTCGATAGTTCCGAAATAGTTATAAATTCGACAGATAGGATCTAGTTCGTTCTGCATCCCTTTTTCTATAGTTCCGAACCATTTCTAAATTCGTCACTTTAGATATAGATTTGAAGTGAAAAAAACTGAAAAAATCAGTTTCTTAAAAGTACCACTTTTCGCCGATTTTGGACTGGTGGGGATATAGTTCCTATCGGACTAGTTCCTTTTTGGCGATAAAGACCTAGTACGGAACTAGAAATTTGATTCACTAGTCCGCGGTTTCCCTGCAGGGTACTTATCCTGTAAATCAATAATTCACTTTAATGGGCTTCTTTGCCAATTTGAAACCCTCGATGCGACGCAAAGTTGTTTGTATGCAGTGCTAGTTGTTCATGAGCTCATTAAGCAAGATTTGATGCAGTTATGGATATGTATGAATGAGTATACCTATATTCATTACAAAATATATAATACATTCTTATGCACATATGTATGTTCATTAGGTTGTACCACTCGCCATACAAAAAAACGGGTACTGTTTTCCCATCAGATTTATAAAATATTTATATTATATTTTAAGGCTTCCGTTGGAAAAACTGGAACTTTTTTTGGTGATGCATTCTAATGTTTGTATGTACAATGTACATTCATACAAATATTCTGTCCACAGCATGTTAAGTGTATATATTTATACATACATAATTAGCTTTGTACCCACACCACAGCGATGCTCCACTGTTTTCTAGTACGTATGTATGTATATACGTATGTATAGAGGTATTCACCAAATTGAGCAAGTGACCTGGCATTCGGGCAGAAGGGCTGATTTACTCAAGCAACAACTTTGACAACATTCGTGGGTTTCCACCGATTTTTTTAATATCTATAGTCGGTTTTTTTGAAATATTAATTTTTCGAATATCGAACAAACCGGATTTTTTGTTCGAACAAACCGGTTTTATCATTTCATACAAATCGTGACGTCTCAATAAAAGTTTCGAGTTTTTTGAAGTTTTCAAGGCTTTTTCCCATAAATAGTTTTAAAATTATATCCCAGTTATTTGAGGATGAAAAGGATCATAACGGGATAACATGATCATATTTGATTTGACCGAGCTTCACCTCCAATTTGTGTTCTGTGTCTTGATGTTGTGACACAAATGGAGAGATCTACATTTTTACTCCACCACAGAAGTACCATTAGAGGTCTGCCCAGGGGCAACAGCTATTTGAAAAAACTTGTTCGCTATTGCAGAGACCAAAGTGGCAGTAGGCACCTTTAAGCATTCGGCTAAGGTGGCAAGACCACTCTACTCAATACCAAAAAATAGTTAGAAAAAATGCAATAAAATATTAAAAAAGTTAAAATAAGACCAAACGTGAATTTTTCACTGATTATTATTTGTTTTACTTTTCATCTAAAAGAAAACTTTGCACTTATTATGCTTTGCTCTTTTCTAAATAAAATAGTTTTATTGTAGAATTTTCACTCTATGAAAACTATGTAAAATCAAACCGGTTTACCCGTTTTTTTTTAATTTCAACAACGTGAACCCAATCAAATGCAATATTTCGACTCGAAAGCCGGATTTGGAAAAAACGCCAATAATCCAACATCATAGTGAATACCCCTTATATATTTGTGTATGTATGTATGCAAGTCTTTGCTCCCTTATATTTTAATGCTCGCATATTTTACAGTACACTTATTTGCATTTAATGCATGTGTACCAAAATATAAATACAAACATATATAGACATACATATGTACATATGTAATATTGCATTCAAGTTTGTAATTGAAGCCATGTTACATACAGCTGAAACAATTATGTACATTGTAGACAAACAAAAACCAAAATTATAATAAATATTACCACGAATTCGCACAGCTGAAATGTGTAAGTAAATCGGAAAATTTTTCCAAATTTTTGGCAGAGTTATTCTCGTTAGTGGACTCTTCGACGCCTCATAAATTATGAGCAGGAAAGCCTCATTTCCTTCTTCATTTCATATTCAAACAATCGTTTCAACTTTCAGCTTTACCATTGTTTTCCGGTAGCCGAAAAATTTATGTACATATGTATTTATGAATATTGTAATTTTCTTTTTATTATTTAATTATTTAAAGTTTTTAAATTTATAAACGTAATTCGAAAATGCGATATAAACACTTCCGGATGCATTTATTTTGGCACTCTGCATATTGAACACTAGTATTGAAATTGGGGGTTTTTTCCGCAAATTTATTGCATTTTATGCGTTAAGCAATTTGTTTGCACTTGCTTATTTAGGTCACGTTTTACTTACGAATATCGAAATGGGTTGAAGGCTTGTTTTTCGTTTTTCATTTCAGTAATATTTAATTTGCTGCACTTGTGACGTTAATGTCCCACACGAAGGACTTGTGGTATGGAGGTACATAGAGTATCGAAGCTATTAAAGCTTAAAGCGGGATTTGCAGGTTATTTGAATATGTACAAATTTAGATATTTTAAAAATAAATTTTACCAAATACTTACAACTGAGATCTTTCAAAAATATTTGGTATCTGGTACTAGTATGTTTTTTTCATTTCAGGGAGAAAACGCCCTCTCTATTGTTAGTAAAATTAATTGGAATCTAGATGGAGTCTTTGTGAAAAATATACATTAGGGTGTACCGCCAAAAAATGTTATGGTTTTTCCAGCCGAATTATAAAATCTATTATTATATTTTAAGTCTTACGTGCCGAACTTAGCTCCGTGACTAGACTACTGGCTTAGACGGCTAACGTCGTTGGATCGAATCTTAGTTGAAGAAGTCTGACGAGGAGATGTGGTGATCTGCGAAATAGCAGCTTTAACTTCTACCAAAATATAAATTGTTGTTTTTTACGCAAAAATTTTCATCAAAAACGGCATTAAAAAAGGAAAGTCTTCCGCGAAAATTTTTAGAAAAAGTATTATAAAAAAAAATAAAAGATTTACGTGAGCTGTACCGATTTGAAAAGACCTATAAAAGTCTTAATATTGTTTATTCGGCCGATAAAAATGTTAAATATTTTTAGAAATCCTAACAGCGGAGGAAGCAGATTCGCTCCCAATTCCTCTCAATTAAGGTGACACGGTTCCATCGTTAGAGGGCCAGCCAGCTGTTTTGCGATTGTTCTTGAAAACATTTCATTTTGAAGGTGTCTTCCTCTGTATTTTTCTCCATCAACAAGGAAGAAGACGCTGCTGTGTGCGTCATTTACCGTGGACTAAACCTTCTTGATATGATATACATAGGCATGCCCCAAAATTTTAACCTACTAAGTATGTAGTATGACGTTGAACGCAACTATTAGCTCCGATTAAATTGAAAAGCAACTTGTTAAAATATTGCGTCCATATTTATATTATCGCCACCGTATATGTGTACATATGTACATACATAAGTACTATCTTCATTTCTCAGTCTCTAATAAAAGATTAGTTTTACGATATTACGATATTATTTTTCTTTAAAATAACTGTTAATAACAGATATTAGGTACCCTCAGTTAATTATACATGGAATCTCTTGCTGCACTTTTCGCTACTCACTAGTGAGCGGCTGTTAGCAACCGCATACAAACCAACAAAACGCATCACTGTTAAATCATATGGTCAGCAATGCTCTCCATGGCTTGAATTGATCGTAGGCACAATATAAACAACTTTTATGGTTTTGATGTAGTTTTTTATATTGAGAGATGTTCATATGATAAATGGAAATATGTATATATGTACATATATACATACATATATACATGTTTATGCGAAAGTAAGTGTGAGTAAAACTGTTTATTGTTGGGAAACGACTTTCGTTGCAGACCAAGTACACATTTTACGAGTTTATGTACACATGTGCATATGTATGTATGTATATAATCTAAGCCGGATGGATAGATCAATCGATGAATTCTCTAATATCGAACGTTCACTTCTTGTACTATGGAGGTAAAAAACTCTCTACATATATGTAGTTCAGAGCAGAGAGACGATGAACTACAAACAGCGCCGATATTGTACCTACATACATATTATTATTTTAACATGTAGGCGTTCATGTTGCAGATACCCTCCGGGAAAAATTTGGGTTCCTACAAAAAATGTAAGTTGACTACACACGGGACTATAACGGCAGCAACCAAGTCATGTTTTTTCCATTTTTGCTTCGCGTGCAGCTTAGTTTCTCATTCTCATTTTTCGCCTTAAATAAGTATTTAAGGCCCTTTGATATTAGGAGCGTTCTATTTTCTTTTTTTTTTAACTATCGCAGTTTTTGTGTTTAAAGTTGGTGAAATTGACAGAGCAAAATTTTCTTTCATTTCCTTTTGAGGGGAAGCTGCATATTTCTGCTAACTTGCAAGAAAGGAAATCAGCTAATCGCAAATATACATATGTTTGTGAATAAGCGAAAGAAAATCTGACTTGGTGTGTTATGTTGCTAATATTATAATTAATGCTAGTAAGAATAAAAATTTAGTAGAGTTATTTATTAAGCAAAAGGTGGTTGGTTCAGTTTATTTTTAGTAAATTTACAATTAATCTCCAGTTTTCCATTTTAGTGAGTGCCAACTATTGTTTCCGTATAAAAGGTTTCTTTGTACCATATTTTCCCTAAAATATGCCGAAACATGGGAAAATGCAGCAAACTGAAATGTTTTTGTCAAATTTACCACTTTTGAGTAGGTTGATCGTTGTAAAGAGATTTGGATGATTCGCAGTTATTCAGGAGGAGATTATTTTATATTTGAATGCGTTATGATTCAGCCCTGCAAATAATTTTGAGAAAATTAAAATTTTCATTCAAAGATAATTCAATTATGTGTCAGAAAGGTTTTTCCTATCCAAAGGTATTCAATCGTAAAAATTGTCAAATCTGCGACAGTGGAGATACTGAGCGGGAAACAAATCACCGCATGAATCATCTGTGGCAACTGTGGAAGTGATCAGATGTTTCGATGCTTGCAAGTTTTTTGTAAATTTTGCGTTCTCGTACTTTTGTGAATATTTTGACTCTTTACGAGCGTATCCGGCTAAATTCACAGAATTTTTGCTGCCAGATAATTTTAACTAGAGAATACTATATACGAAAGCGCCCCTGCTTCATTTTGTTTTCCGCAACGCTTACCTGGTGTGCAGTGAGCATTAAGTTTTCACCAGCAACCCAAAGTTTCTTTAAAAGTATGCAGCTGTCTCAATCTATAATGATAATAGAAGCAGGTAAAAGCAGGATATTCTCGTACCACATATCAGCAGTAGGTACACTGCCAACTTTATTCCATTCTACTTCTCTGAAAATCTTCAGTTAAAAAATTAATAAAATGCAAGTGGAAACATCCAACATTCTTTGTTATCCAAAAACTCCTACGCGTTGAGGCTAATATTCTCATTTATAAGATTATATTTTTTATCCAAGAATGAGGTGGAAAGGTATGAAGTTCGGTTTTCTTTGCAGTCAGTTTAAGCAAAGTAGAAGTTGATTGAGTATTAGCAGTTTATAAAATAGTGAGCGGGCTCCTATTTTCGAAATTATAAAATTGTCAAGATTTTCTTGAAATCTCGAAAAAGTACATGGAAATTAAAACCTGGCTGAGTATTTAGTGGCATGAAATTCATTAACTGGTACATATTACTCAGAAGAATGAACAAGCGGCTATTGCTTTCGATTTACCTACAGGGTCTGTTTAAAGTCTCGTTTGAAGCACATGGTAAGAATATGGTTTGTTTAACTTTTTTAACATGCTGATGATATAGGTAGAAGTGTACATATACGGGGCGTTCCATACTAGAATGGACGGGGTTCTCACTTCATGTGTTTGATTTGTTTCAAATTTTTAGGGTAGATGCACAAACATATATAACAAATAAATATGAAATTTGAGCTTGATTAATAAATTTTTAAAAACTTTCAAGCACAAAAACAAAAACAAATCGATTTAATAGTTTTCCAAATATCTCGAGAACGGGGCGAGGAAAAAATTTGAAAAAAATTTCACATACACACATCAAAATTTTTTTTTGCTTGAAAAATTTTTCACATACAAATTTTTTGATAAAAAAATGAGGTTTTGAAAATATGTCACCTCAAAAAAAAATTAAAAAAAATCTCAATGGTAGCTCTGAGTATTGCGCAATATTTAAGTATAGTATTACGGGGTGCACTCTAAAATAATTTGAGCTATGGATTTTTTTACACCGAAGTTGAGTAAGATGAGTACATTACAAGTTTTAAAATTTTTTAATTTTTTTTAGAATTTTTTTGAGTGTGCAGTTTTGTAGTATTGCACCCCGTAATACTATATACCATTATGATTTTGTTTTAATTTTTTTTTGAGATGGAAAATTTTCAAAAATTAATTTTTTGTATAAAAAAATTTGTATGTGAGAAATTTTTCAATACAAAAATGTTTAAAAAAATGTCTCACCTGTTTTCGAGATATTTGGAAAACTATTAAATCGTTTTGTTTTTGTTCTGTAAAGTTTTAAAAATTTATTAGTCCAGCTGAAATTTCATATTTATTTATTATTTATGTTTGTCCATCTACCCTAAAAACTTGAAACAAATCAAACACACAAAGTGTGAACCCCGTCCATTTTGGTATGGAACGCCCCATATAGGATGCACATACATATGCACATATGTATTTGTTTGCATGTGAATTGCGTTTGCGTTAAAGATGCCGCTAAAAAGTGTTTTACTGAAAGCAGTTGGAAAGTTGTGACACGTGATGGATGAGTAGATAAGGTAAATGAGTGTTGACATCTTCTACATATACCATGTATTACATATGTATGTATGTACATACATACCTACCTATTTATATGACATATATCTCTAATGAAAGCAATATTCTGCGCAACTAAGGCTTAATAAAAATCGACTAGTATTAAGAATACTGACGCAGGTGTATATTCATTTTCGTTGTGGTTTCCTATGGGGTCTTTGATTTTTAATTGAATTCGAAAGAAAAAAAAAATTTTTTTTCCCCACATTTTCGTCTATAAATTTCCAACGTAAATGAAGAAATAACCACCGACTTAAATTGTTTTGATATAATATACTTTTCAAAACAAAACCATCCTACTCGCTCTCGCTCTCGATCAACAATATTCCTCTCTTCCTCTCTCTTTCTTTCCCTCTACTGCTCGCAACATTAAATGCTCTCTCGTTCTCAGTCACTCAGATCGTCGCCGAGAGCTGACCATCAACAGTCAAACTAACAGAATTTTTCCTTTTTCTTTTCGTGTTTTCAGCCACGCAGCTACTGCTACTGGTCTTTTCTGTGGCCGATCTTCGGCATGGCTTCGTTGGACTCCGCCAATGAATACATTTGCGCTCAGGCAATGCATTTCCAACACAGCGTCAAGCAACTGTAGTTTAGTCAAAAGCGAGATACCGTTTTGAACGGACGAAAAATCGGCGATCGTTTCTCAAGCGAAACAAGTTGAACGATTTTCGTTGATCAACAAAGCAGCATACATAATTAAATAAAAAAAAGCAAATTAGAATTCATTACAAAACAGAATAAGAAAAGAAATCAACCAGCTACATTTTACGTGTCTGTTTTAAAATAAAGTCTATTTAAATTTTCTGTGTGCGTGCAACTGTCTACGATAATCAAGTGTTAGTGAAGAAACAAAAAAAAAAAACAAAAAAAAAATAATAAAATTTAAACAAGCAAAAAAAAAAAACAACGATATGGTAATAAAAATCACGAATTTATTACAAAGTCAACGTTAACGAGTGTTAAATAAGAGAAATTAAAATTAAGATTACAAAAAAAAATTAAATAAAAAAAACACACCACCAAGGAGTTGAGAAGATTTGTGAAAAGGTGAAGAAGTGCAAGCAAGGCAGAAGAGCGATATAAGGCAGAGATCAAAAATCGATGCCAATAAGTGAATTTCGAAATTCAAGTGCGAAATTTTGTGAAATTTTAAAATCAAAAACAAATTAAGTGGCATAAAAATAAATTTCAGAGAACGTAGTGAAAAAAATCCCACACAGATTTGTTTAGTTTTTGAAGGTGTACCTCAGTTGAAGCAGAAAAGAAACTAGCGTTTGCTGAAAGGGGATATTTGTAAATCTTGAAGGTAATTAAAATAAGATAAAAATTTTTTGTAAGAGAAACCTTTTTTATATTTAAACCGCGGAGAATATGTACATTAGGGTGGCCCAATTTTTTTTTTCCCAGATAGGGCTTGGGACACCTTCCAAAATTTTTCCTCTTGTCGAAACAAGTGCTGGTACCAAATTTACTAAGTATAAATTTAGAGGATGCGCATAATTCACACTATAAGTATTGTGAACATATGTATATTAATCTAACAATTGATTAAGCAACCTAAGCACATTTCAAATTAAAATTATTTGAAAAACTATCACAAGCTTCAGTTGTCATGGCAACAGTAGCATTTTATAAAAATCACCAATATTTTTGCCAGTTTCACAGTGATCCAGTAGCGCAATTCAAGGTCATTGAGCACCCTGTATTGGTTACAGTAGATAAGTGAAAGCTGGTATAGATATTACAAATATCAAAAGGGGGTGCCCCGTTTTCTAGGATGAAATTTTTTTCCCCCATACAAAAATTTGACCACTCTAATGTACATGTACATAAGTAGGTAGGTTAGCCTTCTGCGCGCTTTAAGGCAAATGCATGCAGCATTGTTTATATGCACTTGTTAACACACACATATCGCACACCGTCTTCAAAAGAGTCACAACTCAAAATAATACGTTCGTCAGAAAATGCAAAAAACTATTTCGTAGCACATGATAATCATATGGGCAAGGGCGACTTTACCTTAGGTTCTTTTTTAACAAATTATAACAATGCTCCAGCTTTTGCTGAAAGGTAAATAAAAGCTCTGTGTACATTTTTAGTGTATAATTTCAAAAATGTCAAATTTTGAGTTGTGACTCTTTTGAACACAGTGTGCGATATGTTCATACATGCGTATGTTTTGCAATTTTTAATGCTGTCCACAACTTTTATTGCCTTTTGTGATCTCACTGCTTTGTTGTGTTTTTGTTTTCGCTGCTCTTTCTTTGTGGGAAACGGATATACCGCAATATAACGCATGCAATCGCGCCGCAGTTGCAGCAATACCAAAAAAAAAAAAACAAAACGCTTAACAATATAAACAAATTAATATTAATTTTATATTTATGTTATCAGCTAAGAGCAACAATAAAGTAGCGCCAACGCTACGCACTCTAGTTATCGAGCGAGCAGCAAATGGGGAGCAAAGTATTTCACGGGCATATGAAGATATTAAAGTTTTGTTTTTGTGAAAGGCAACTGCATCTAGTACATAGTAAGTTTGTATTAAAAGTTATAAAACGGGGTTTGTAGAAAAAGTGATTCTAGTTTGATAGTAAAATTGAAAGTCCTCCTCAGTTTCGCACTTTAATTATCTACTAAATACCAAAGAAATATATGTAGGTACAAATATTTGTAAGCAATAATGTTAGGTAAGGTTGTCTTGTAGGTCTCCATCCAACGTCATTGGGAAGCACAACTCGGCCGTTTTACAATCAACAATTTGCTTACAAGTTACAACACACTAACACTACATATTTTACTAAACACTAGCACTTTTACAACTTGATATCAATTTTTCCTTTCAAATCATGTGACAGTCAAGTCAAATAGCTGATCACAGTTAGCCTGTTCCAGGGTCTCAAGGATTTAGTCAGAAATAGTCAGGTAGTGAAGGCGAGAATTTTAAGTCGTTTCCTTGACGACGGCATATTGATACTACTTAATATTGACTACGTCACAGCTGTCAATTCAAACGAATTTTAGCAAGTAGTATGTGTGACTTGAAAGCAAACTCTTAATCGTCTAACTGCACTGTATGAGAGGCTCTTTCCATTGTTTTCCTTTCCCCGAAAGTGAAACCAATTCGTCGTTCTGATGAAGACCTCAAAATGCTTCACCTATTCTAATTAATACTTTACTTATTCTGTTTTTTTTTTTAATATGCGGATGACTTAAAAATTTATTCTACTATTCGTATTTAATTTGATTCGATTAAGATCCAGACCGGTATTAAGAACGTTTTGTTGTGGTATCAAAAAATGGTCTACAATTTAATTTAAGTAAATGTTTCCACGTTTCTCTATCAAAATCTCATTCCCCTATTCCATTGGTAGTTCTCGCCTCTCTATTTTGAATGAGATATCTTTGACTCGAAAGGTTTTAGTTCTAAGTCATCTCGATAGTACCATCGCAAAGTGCTATGCCGTATTCGTTTTTTTACGCCGCTTTAGCTCTGATTTTAGTGATATACTCAAAAGCTTTTGGGAAAGTCTCTTGTTTTTTAATTAATTAATTAACTTAAAATCCTTAAAATATAGGAGAACTATTATCTCACTCTCCTTTGTTCTTGATATTATTAATTTGATAATTAATTGCCCATTTCTTCTATAGCCCATAAATTTTCACATCCCTGGGCGCTGTATTCGGGATAACGAATGTTTTTTCTTGAAACGAGTTAGAAGTACTTAAACTACCAATGCTCTTATTTTTAAAAGAGCTGAATTCATTCTCAAATTCTATAGCTACTGACACAGTTTCATCTTTATCTGAATTAGTTTTCAAAAGAATTTTGAAATTTTTTAAATACTAATTTTAGTTTTGCATTAAATACTCTTAGTTTGAACTTTGATATTTCCCCATATCCTGTAAGTGTATATTTGTTTCTTATGACTTATAAATAAAGAAAATAAGTGAAAATCATAGATACTAGCGGTGCTCAGCTCAGTCAGGCTGTCAAGAAAGTAGTAGATAATGGAAAGTACGTCGACGGCCTTTGCCAATGCAGGACAATGGCATACATAGATAATGGTCTACATACTAAATTTCCTCTACATCGCGGCAGCTACGACAGAAGTCGTTGTCGAGTAGTGACCCGTGATTATTCCGATTACATGTCAAAGCAGAGGTCACTCCACTCGGAAGAGTGACTTAGATCTTCTCCTATCTAATTTATGCTAGTTGTATCGTGTTATCTTACATGAGGGTTCTGCAGACGATCATCTATTACCTTGGTACCAAACTGAGCTTGAGGTCTATTTCGGAATTATCGATGTAGAGTCTACACAGTACATGACCTAAGAATCAGGATACAAGGCCAAGACTAGACCATTAGTTCCTACCGGGAATATTTGAATGGAAATAATTGCTTGGAGAAAGAAATCTTAAACGAAAGAAATCACAGGAGATATCTACTGTGTAGTCTAGGCACCCAAAGTGTATCGGAATATCTTTCATAAGTATAAAGTGTTCGAACCTGGTACTGTATTTTGTTAATACGTCTATATAGGTAAAGGAAGCAAGATCTCTAGAGCTCTTGTCGGCGTTGAGGGTAGAGCTCTGTCATAATTTTCTCGCCATCTTTGTCGAAATTAGACCAGTGAAGTGATGTCTTTTTTGTTAAATAATTTTATACAATTCACAGGAACAGTAGGGAGGAAACGGACCATAAGTGAAATTTTTGGAAATAGCTCGACTCCTGCGCCACCTACCGGAAAAACAAACAAAATGCGCACATCAGCTTTGAAAAACACCTTTCGAACAAAGAAACAATAGTTCAAATCGGTTGAGATACATAGGAGCAGTAGGGAGGAATAGTTTTGTAGGGGATTTCATTAGCGTTTTAATATATAGATAGTCCAAAAAACACATACATACATACATGCATTCATACGTACGCACATTTATTGCCTCCCTTTTTTTTGCGTGTGTTGCCAATTTGAATGAATTCGAATTTAGCATTTATAATGAAGAAATTTGTGCGCGTTGACACAAATCACGAGCGGATTGTGATTTTACATGCATAAAAACTGGCAAAGCAAGTGACTAGCTAAAAATTCGACTCCCCTTTCCTCGCTACTACCCTGTGATCGCTTTTTTTCCATTCTTCATTTCGTTTTGACGTTGCTTGTGGGTCTCCCTTTTTTCCATTTTTGCTGCGGGCATGAATCTCAAAATGAAAGTTTTATTTGTGATTTTGTCAAATGAGAAATTAATGTGAGATGAAAAAATACATACATACATACATACTACTTACATACATAGATTGGTTTGGTTTCTTAATTTTTTGAAATCTATTTTAGCTTAAATTAAGAAATTCGTGGGAAATATTACTTTTCGGCTTGTGCATGTGATTTATGCTTTTAGTCACGGACGCATCTGTTCGTTGCGAACGAAATTTTTACCACGACTAAGGAATTGTGATCGCAAAGAAAGTTGTAATCACTCTAAAGAAAGAATAAAGCTTTTGAGGAAGGAAATTGATAAGCACAATTGATTCTTCAGACTGTTTTAGAGCTACATACTATATCGTCGCTTGGCGCGCAATACCTCGTATCCGCCAATTGCAATACCACGTATGAGGTGGCATAGAGAAAAATGTATTTTGGTTACCCTGTCTCAATGCTCAATGCAAATTTAATAGTGCATAATTATAGTAGAAGCTCATATTTAGTAAGGAATAGTTTTCTTCCACTAGTTTTAAAGAAAATAAGTTTCTTCGCTCTTTTGTGAAAATTTCGGACTATCTTATACGAGGTATTGCGCGCCAAGCGACGATATGTATGTATGGTAGATTCCGTGATGGGGGAGGTAGCTGTAACCAGATATGCAAAACGCGGCACTCGGCAAGGCGGTGTTCTTTTCCCACTCCTTTGGAATCTAACGGTGAATTCTCTGCTGTCCGGGTTGCAGGATACAGGTTGCCAGGTCATAGATTATGCGGATGATCTTGCCCTGGTAGCACTTGGTAAGCACCCCCCCAAGTTCTTTGTGACTTAGTTCAATACACATACAGCTACAGTTTTCTTCCTTGAACGGTCAGCCTGATGGGAAACCACGATGTTCGAATGAGTTTGTAGTCAAACGACTACTGTCGTATTTAGCTGCCGTGATAAGTAGGCGCCTAGATCACCTAACCTAATCGAGTACTAAGAAAGAAGCCGGTCTGAAAACCTAGAAGATGGAAAAAGTTTCAGATACAGCTTCTGCCAAAAACGAGTTAAATTGCTGACATTTTTATGCAAAAGAAGCAGCTCGTTGGGTACAATAAACAGGGATTTATGTCAGAAGGAATGCTTACCAAATTTCAGTCGTATATCTCTATAATTGAGGGACTAGTTTGTGTTTAAATACACATGCCGACAACCGGGCATGGCTATATCGACTTGGCTTGTTGTCGTGGACATATTGGTATCTATTATTTTTTTTATATTATGGGTCTATTTCCCCATTCTCTTTTACTTGTTTTACAGTTGGTATAGCGATCGTTAGGAGAGTTGATCAGTTGGTAAATAAGACTTGATCGTTTGGCAGGAGACAACGCCTTCTAATATACATATGCAATAAAATGGATGTAAGATAGGGCCACAATCTTTGACCGCTGCTTATATTGAACTTGACAAACCACCGGACTAAAAAATTTTCAAAAATTCTGTGTTCAAATGAATATGATTATTTTATATATTTTTTTAATATTAGCAATCAGACACAAGGGAGACACTATTGTTTTTTTTTTTTGTTGAAATCATAAATTTTATCGTAAATCATGAAGTTATTCAATACAGTTGGCGCCATTAGCTCACACATCGCTTAATTTAGCCACTGGCGCCTAACTGGCGCTCATCCATGCTCAGTGTACCACTCATTATTTCCATAAGTCAAATCACTGCTGAATTGCAAGTGCTGCGGCCCTTAGTCTGCAACTAAAATACATTGCCACTTGTCTACAATGTGGTTTCATAAAACATTTTTCTTCATACCAGAAACTGTGTCATTCATCTTTTGAATTGCCTAATTTGAGATGAAAATATAAAAAAATAGAAATATTGTAAAATGTTTGGAACAGATGTAAAAATTTAAAAATATGTTAATAAGAAAATATAATTAGATGAACTAAGAGAGGTGTTTGCAAATATTTTTGAAATGAGTAAATAAAACACATTAATACTAGATACCACGTACAAAATTATGTACGTAAATCAAAATCAGTCACAACTCAAAATATCGCAAATGTTTAGGAGAGGCAAAAAACTCTTGATTTTGAGCAAGCAAAACAAAAACAGTGTAATTAGTATTTTTCAGTTAAAGAACATGGTGATGAAGAATTTTATGGGAAAAAATTTATTTTAAAAAATTTTGAGCTCTGCATTTTTTTGAATTAAATAAGTTGCGATATGTAGAATAGCTGTAGAATGTAAAGGTCTTGCCTGCTGATACTTTTAACATATATTTATGTATATTCATATGCATATATGCATGTATGTAGGTATTATAATATATATATATACATATATATGTAATTGTCATCATTCAACATTTGTCCCACTTCGTGCGGTTATGCCACGCCAAGGGAACGCCGATGCGTCGGTGGCTAAAGCAACCAACACAGTTAGTTAAATAACTCAATCCCACTACATATTCACCATTGAAGCGTTCATTGCCTTATTTATGTGCTCATTTCTGAACACACAACGAACTGGCACAACTGGGTGACTTTCTATTATTCTATTAAATTGAATGAAATATTCATATCAAGTCTGCATATTCACATTCATATATGTATCAATTATGAGCTTTCAAGTTTGCATTAAAGCTTCAGAGGAGAACTATTTTAAGCTAAAAAATTTTCAACGAACACCATTAAGTGAACTCCGCATTTCCACTTAAATTGAAATGAATGACATTCTACTAAATTCATTAAATTGCATCAAATAAGCAGACATCATTGGCCAGCAGGAAGGGGTTATACTAGGGTTGCAACTCGTACTTGAAGTCTTAGATACTATATGTAAATCGATTTGCTGCTATTACCGTGGAGAATATTTTTATTTGAAGTAAAACCTCCATTGAAACGAAAAAGCGACCGAAGAATAGCGGTGTTGCATCCGGATGGAATAAGATCAAAATTAAGATTGAGATTAAGATTAAGGGCCGGTTACTCGATAATGGTTAACACTAACTGCTGGTTAAAAATCGTTATCGACTCGATCGACTCCATAGCATAGGGCTAATATTAAAGCTAAGATTAAGATTAAAAATAATATTGAGATTGACCGTCACCGTGAATTAGATTAAGAATAAGAATAAGATTAAGATTAAGATTAAGATTAAGATTAAGATTAAGATTAGGATTAAGACTAGGATTAAGATTGAGATTAATATTAAAGTTGAGATTAAGATTAAAACTAAGATTGAGTGGTAGGTTCAGATTGAGATTAGGATTAAGATTAAGGTCACGATCAAGGACAAGAATTATATTAAGATTACGATCAAAACCAAGATTGAGAGGTTGATTAAGATTGAGATTAACATTAGGATTAGAAAAGATAATTATTCATTATAATACAGAAAAGTATACGGTGAGCTATTCTGGTAAGAATAAGAATAAGTACCGCTTCAGTCGCGCGTGGGATCCACACACAACTTTTTTTAAAGGCTCGCATTACCTTAAAATTTAGCAGAGCTCCTCGAAAATGCTTTGAATGTTTAAATTTCCTAAAAATAACAATTACTACAAACACCACAATAAACCTTACAATTGGCTTACAAATCGCCGCGTGTTAGCAAATTGTATTTTGTGGAAGCATTTTGCACACTTAGCTGGCGTTTACGGCTTCTAGTGAAGCACTCCATGGTTTAGGGTTTGTGAGAGGTGTGATTGCATACTTTCTCTGACTACCTGCTAGACGCCGATTTTGTGCACACGACAGCGTGTATATACGAGTACATAATTGCAAACATAAGTATGTGTGAATGTATGTAGTTTAGATATCTTTTTACGACACAGAGATTTTGTAATTCCTTGAATTTTTGTTTACACTTTTGAAGTACATACAGTATGTATGTATGTAGTCAAGGTTGTTAGCGATTAGTCAGTTATCGTGATAAAATGTGATAAAAGTTAACTGTAGAGGTACACTAAATTAGTGACGCAAATGTTAAGAGATGAAGAGATTTGTGTGTGATGTAATCAGTACTCAAATGTAGGTATATGCCATCCTAGTGCGTCGTCCTCTTAAAAGTTCTTTCAATCGATTTGAATAGCAGAGACACGGTGTTGCTGGCCTGAAACCCATGAACGATAGCGCAGCAGAAGTGAGCCTTTCCTTGGTGAACAAAAGTTACGCTCTACAATTACGCACAGAACAAAGGCTTTGAAGGCTTTTCAGATAACTATTTATTCTACGCAAGAACTATGGGCAGGTTCGCGTGGGTGACGGACACCAAAGCGATAGCATGACGAACTGTACGGGCTTTAACGAGATGGACATATGTAGTTAAGGGTATGGAAACACACGAATGCGCGAATGTTGTACGCATGGGTGACGAGACTCCAGTGAAGAGATCCTTCTACTCGATATCGATGGGTGGACAGCAAAAGAAAGAAATCTAGCGAAGTTTTTTTGGAACTCGGTATCCATGGGTGGACAACAAAAGAAAGGAAACTGGCGAAGTTTTTTTTGGTATCGATACAAACCGCCAAACGGTTGTAAAGCTAAATTATAAGAAGAAGAATTAAACTCAGTGACTTAATCAAAGGTCGTCGTAGGTTTAGTGGAAGAAGCAGTTCACCTAACTACCGCGAATGAGAAATGATTTAGAGTAACAAACCTCTATTTGTCTACGGGTCTTCTTTGATCCACGTGTTACTAAGAAACCTTGCGAGATCCATGGATGAATGCTATTTGATCCTAGTAATCGAAGCCTGGTCCTTGTGAGGGCTTCACAGTGGCACATAATGAGCTCTGCTGTTTCCTGGCATTTGTGGCTCAACTTATACTGATTAGAGGTACCAATCCTATGTTTGATAAGTGGGTAGTAAGAAAACCTGTAATAATTCTTACTTCATGCCTACCTTGCGTACTTGTTAAGTATTGTTGCGTTTAATTCTTCATTCTGATTCAGTAGCTTCACCTAATGGAGCTCCATTGCAGACCAATAAAGGGTTCTTGGGTCATGAAATCCTGTGCAGAAGCTTGTCTGGTGAGAATATCTGCCATATCATTGTCCATGAAATACCTCGAAATTCTGTATGAAGTTAAATCTCGGAAACAACAGGTCCACAAAATTTAATGCGCAGTCTCCTCTGGTTCTATGAAGGGCCAATTAGTTCTCGGGAGGTCCATAAAAAAACTCTGGCCTTTTGAATAGCTTTATTTAGATGCGGAATCCATGAGAGATTTTTATCAAGAATAACTCCCAGATGTTAGAACTCTTTAGAAAAATGACCCGGACATAGGAACATTGAAGTCAATATGTAGGTTTCGAATGCAATGAAAGCTAAAGTCAGTGAATTGGCCAAGGAAGGGGCCTATCTCGTTGAGTCTGCAGTACCATTCGGATGCATTCATAGAAGGGAACTTTGACTTGGCTATATACTCGAAAAAAGTGCACATATGTTTGGGTGATTCACTATATGTCGTAACAGTCACATGGGTACAAAAGTATGGGTTATAAAAATTGTGGCATAATAGTAACATTTTTCAGTATAATTCTTTATGAATCCTATTAATTATTTCCGTGCCCCGCAGTTTTAAAAGTTACATATATATGTCCATATGCATTTCAGTAATCTTTCCATTGAGTAAATTGTAACGTGAGAAAAGGTAGCGCGATTCCTTTCATATTTAACATGTAAGAAGCAGACATGCAAGCAAACTCTTTCGCATCATTGTTTCGTATTTTAAAGTAGTTATGTGAACTGAAATTAGCACAGACACTTTTGCATGCACAAACGTAGGTACACATTTAAAATTTGTATGCCACAATTTAAGGTTTATATCACAAGTAAATATGTACATATATATAAATTTATGCACATATGTACTCACGCTTGCCAATAAGCAATGAAACTGACAACACTTTAATTTGCATTCAATTGCACTCAAAATTTATAATAATGTTGCCGACATGCACTGCGTATAGTGGCTAGGTAGCAATGTATACTTGTAGATATTTTGTTGCTGTTGTTCTTTTCATGTAAATTTTTTTTTTGCAATAATTGTAGTTGAGAACAATGACTTCATTGAAGTTGTAATTATAACTGTCCTGCTCTGCTTCACACGTAGCTAAAATTTGCTTATATTTGTACATACCCTGTGGGGAAAATCTCTAGTTCTGAACTGGGGCGCTTCTAGTACATTTAGACCCAGTACTGGTTCGCGATAAATCTCTTTTGCATGCAAGCAACTGGCGAATTTGACATGGCGATGTCCTAGGAAGTGTCAATTGCCCCCCGCTGCATCCCTTTTTCGATAGTTCCGAACTAGTCCTAAATTCGATAGTTCCGAACCAGTTCTCAAATCGACAGACGAAAGAAAAAAGTATCATGATTTTTCAACCTTTCAGTTCTGTCGTGTGCGATTTTACATTATTTTCAAAGAAACGTTTTTTTCAATTTGGAATTAAATTTGTTTGAATGATTGTAAGAAATGTACGTTTACATACCTTGCTGTAGCTGACTTTGCAGACTTTGTTATTGGTTAGATTCAAGACGGCCCCAAGATGTTAATATGTTAACACAAAGCTTTGTTTTGTATTACCAAACTATGAAATAGCATCTGCGAAGCAGAGAATAGAAGCGTATTTGAACGAAAAAGCCGCCGACCACATATCTATGTAAAGTAAACAAGCCCCCCGCTGCATCCCTTATTCGATAGTTCCGAAATAGTTCTAAATTCGACAAATAGGATCTAGTTCGTTCTGCATCCCTTTTTCTATAGTTCCGAACCAATTCTAAATTCGTCACTTTAGATATAGATTTGTAGTGAAAAAAACTGAAAAATTAGTTTCTTAAAAGTACCACTTTTCGCCGATTTTGGACTGGTGGGGATCTAGTTCCTATCGGACTAGTTCCTTTTTGGCGATAAAGACCTAGTACGGAACTAGAAATTTGATTCACTAGTCCGCGGTTTCCCTGCAGGGTACTTATGAAAGTATATATGTAAATATAAATATATAAATAAATTTGTATAAGCATCCCAACAAGCACTGGAACAAACATTTCGAAACGCTTGAGAAAATCTTATTTCTCAATTTGATTTTCAGCAATGTTTATCATTTGAAAGGAAACAATTTCCCAAATTTTTCTTAAGCATTTCGTTCCATTCCATCTGTGTCAACAATGCAAAGATGTCGAGGTCTATCGGTAGTCTGCTACATCAGTCGCAAAATGGCTCCTCGACCACGTGGCTGCTTTTAACTACATATTCGCAATTTATCTGTCGGAAAATCGCTTCTCGTTCGAGTGAATTGAAATGCATTTAATTTGTTGATTCGAGTGAAAATTTTTTGATAATAGTATTTCATGATTGATCATTTTGTGACTGATCTGCCGACGAAAGCTGCTGACTGGCCATTAAAACTTAAAACCAAAATAAAGAAATAGTCTGCTGCATCGATAAGGACCAACATTTTGCCAGCTTAATATGAAATAATATTTTTATGTTAAATAAAAAAAAAAAAACTTATTATGTGTTTATTACAATGAGAGTAACTGGATTTAATTTCGTTCCGCTACTCTCAATTTTGAGCAAAAGTTGAGAATTCAATATTTCTCCATTTGAAAATACATATAGGAAAATTCCATATTAAAAATATGCCTTTTAGTTTGAGAACACTATCAACAGTTATTTGAGATGCATTTGAGAAGTAACGATTGGGGATTTGAGAAATGGACTGAGATTTAACAAAAATGTTTATTGGGATTGAATTTGCCACATATGCTATCGTGCATATGGTGGCATGCACACATACCAACTAACACAAAATTCATTTGTCTGTTTATTTTTCGATTGTATTGCTTTTGTTGTCTACCTTTTTTGTGAAAGAGTACATTACGTTTTAATTATCATGATTATGGGCTCATTTGATTATGCTGTTTATTTTCATTGAAGCCACATTAAACGGCAGTAACAACAAAAACTGTGAAAATAACAATCAAGGCTTCATGCATATATGTACATACAAGCGCACATCCCCAAGTAATACTGCATAAGCGCCCTAAGCTAGTCGGCGGCAACAGTAGCTTTAGCAATAAAATCAGTAAATGAAAGCACAGAATAAAACAAAAAAAAACACGAATGCAGTAGTAGATAGTAAGCAATAACAATAATAAAGGCAAATCTGCAACGCATCACAAAGCGCCGCATACACACATATGTACATATGCCACTATTTGTGGCATGCTGCCGACTGTCAGGCGTGCGCACACACTGCGTAGGAAAATGGAGCGCCATTTATGGATTCATCTTTTTTTTTCTTGATTCCCATAATTACTAACCTCTTTGCTCCGGCACATGCGAATATGTACCTAAAAACATATACATACATGCATACATATATATATATATGTACGTTGTGAGCGGCTCATCAGTCAGATAAGAAAGAAATCGCATTCATATACAAATGTATACAAATGTGTGTACGAATATCTACATTTCGCTCATTGCCTTTATGTACATATGCATTTATGCGCAAAAAATACATTGCTATATCCGCACTTCCTGTTTTTTCGTTTCCAGCATGCTTTTGCGATTTTTTTGTTTTGTATTTTTTTATTATTATTTTTTTTTTTTGCATATTGCACATATTTATTTTTATTTTTTGTTCATGTTGCCACAGCTGTCTGGCGGCCTATGACTGTAGCTCTAAGTGTCATGCTGTCTGTCTGTCTATCTTGGTGTCAGTGCGCTCATTGTGTGCCTTTAGCGTTCAATTCACGAGGGACGCTCAAGAAGTATTTATATGTAGTTATTGGACATATTTTTTTTTATATTTTTTATAGTTTCAATTTTCAGACCTAAGACATGATTCGTTATTGACTCTCGAAACATGTTCCTGGTTCAGGATTAAAAGAAAAACGTTAACAAAGTAAAAATTTCATAAAAAAAACCCATTTATGGCGTGCGCCTTAATACTCTCACACAAATGTAAGGACCTTTAGTTTTACGCCAAACGGCAAAAGGCTTTTTATACGAAGCCTTTTTATAGTAGAAGTACCTAGTAACGCTGGTTTGCCATTTCCTGACAAGTGTCAACCGTTTCAGAAGAAACAACTTCTTTTGTCGGCCTACCACTCGAACCTGGGTGGTACCGAGTTGCCGTGCACAACCCTCGTATATAATAAATATTATAATATTTTAGTTCGTTGTTCCAATTTGAATGAAATGTGGGCACCGGGTTAATAAACCCACAGAAACTTTTGTTCTTGTCTGAAATTTTTGCAACAGCATCACGTATATGTTATGAACATGCATGATAAATATGTATTAAATATCATGAATTACATATATGTATGTACATATATGGGACACATAAATATTAGGTACATATATATACGTTAGGATGATCCTTAAATGTAGGAAGCAATTCTTTACATCAGATTTCCTAAGCCTCAACCCCTACGTCGGTGCTACTATACTCTAAGATGTGACATATAAATTTTGGTCCCGATTGGAGTCGGTTAAGGCCTGTGTGCCACGCCTTTCCCTATGAAGACATCTTAGTCGACTCTAATTGGAACCAAAATTTGTATGTGATATCTTCGACTTTAGTATTATCGATTTTGGGTATTAATTGAAACAAAAAATAATTTTTTAAATTTTTGAGTCTATAGAGGTATCTGGCCTTCGACCCCTTTGCGACACGCCTTAACCGTCCCCAATCGGTACTAAAATTTATACGTGACATCTGTGACCGTGGTATTACCGATATTGAGGGGGTGAGACTGAAAAAATCGTTCATTTGATTTTTAAGGACCACCCTAATATGCATACATTCTATATATGTGAGTATGTATGCTAGTATGTGCACATTCATATATTATACATACGTTATTACGCTTTTTAGATGAAAAGCATTTTTTAATTGAAATACATAAGTACATACATAATATCAACATTTAAATTTTGTATGGGGCACCCTTTTCGTTTTTTATACTTAAAAAACAAAGGTATCCACGAAAATTTCAAAATTTTAAACACATTTGAGGGTCGCTTCCAGGGTTTGAAAAATTTTTTTTTTCAGTGGCAAAAATTCGATAAAAATTTCCTTTAGTTCTGTTAAGTTTGAATTTTTTTTTAAAGCTGGTTAAAGCCATATGTTTGTCGAACTTCTGCGATACAAATTTTTCCAATCCCTGGTAGCGACCAGGCCCTTTGAAGCTTTGTCCTGAAAATCAGATGGCTGTTTTAAACGACAATATTAAGTATGGAATGCTTTAACTAGAGAAGGGGAAGGAGGCAAAAACATGTCCTTTGACCGGGTTGAGTGCAACATCAAACACATTTTGCACCGGGGAAGGGCAACATTTTTTGGAGAGAAACGAAATCACTATAAGTCAAATACATGGTTTTTAACACTTTTGTATAAAAGTTTGCCACCGGTTGAGATTCCAAACGCGGAGGTTACGTTTTCTACGCAAATACTCACTCCGTTGGTCCCAATGCAGCATTTGCAACTCCGTAACTTTAGTGTACACATATCATTAAATAATGTATGTGTGTTTGAGCCAAATGTATGTATGTAATCCAGGTATATTTTCTTTAGAACAGGATCACATAAAAGAAATAAAGCAGCCTAGGACGACCCTAAACCGTTTGATGGGTAAGTCCGTCCGAAGCGCACATTTTTTGTCTGAGCAGAAGCCCTACCGAATAATTGGCCATGGTCTCACAAACGAGCTATTACCGAAGCCGATTGACGTAAATTAAATTAAACCAAATGTATCGTCCGGTAGTTGAACCGTGGGAGAATCGATGAGACCTAGAAGAGGAATCGTTCGGTAGCTCTTGACCACGAGAGGAGCTTTGGAAAACCGCCGGTAGTTGCACTGCTCCGGTAGCTCTAAGTACCAGTGATGGTCGTTCAATGCCGGCGAATAAACTGGTGGATAAACCGTTAGTTCTCAACAACGGTGGTGGCCTACAAAGACTGACAACAGATGTAAGCAGTAACCTTTCAGGCGTATAGTTGTAAGGACAGGGGGATCGTACACAAGGCAGTATTCATCCTTCCTAAAAATTTTCTAATTTGTCGAGCAACATCTCTACTTTGCCCTTCTAGTTCAATGCAGGGTGTGTATTGATGATAAAAAGAAAGCCTCACACCTCCAGCTTCTCTACGAAGTGTGCCCTGGTATAGGCGGATGCCGTTCCCTTAATCGTAGATTTGATTGAGACTACATTGATATATGTATATACGAACGGACTTTAAGAAAGTTAGCTACAATCTTTACCAGTTTTTCATTCAATTTAAAAAGCGTTAACAACTACTAAACTCTCTTTTAATACTTTGGTTAGCCCAGCTCGCCTTTTCGGTTCTGTAAAGCATAGAGGTCAATTGTTATGAGCAGGTAGAAGTGATTTACATACATTTTAACCTTGCATGTTCTTAGCCAGATTCGAGGCCATTTAAAGGTCAAGTAGGGAATAATTCATTGAATAAACCTGAAAATTCAATACAATCTTCTGAATTTGACCTCGGGATGACCTTGGCATGACATCTAAATGACTTTGAAGAATAATATTCGGATTTAGCGACAACAAAAACAAAATTCTTTTTTTTTTTTAAATTTTTATTGAATAAATTTTTTGCCTATTTGACCCTCAAATGACCTGGAACCTGATATTGTGGAGGTAAACGGACCTCGGATCGGATTCGGGTTCAGCGAGTCTAAAACCCCATATATGTATATATGAATTTTCAGGTTTATTCAATGAATTTTTCGCTATTTGATCTTCAAGTGACCTCGAACCTGACGTGATGGGAGCTAACAGATCTCAGATTCGCATTCAGCGCGTCGAATAACAAACGGTAATAGAGGTTTGGTTCAATATGCAAAAACTTTTTTTTGGAAACCTGTGTAATTACATAAGTCTCATCCAATACAAAAAAAATAACTGGCAAATATATACATACATTTTTATTTATGTTTTAAATTTCGTGTAACTTTTCAAGACAAAATTGGAGCATATTTAAATTTTTTCTTATGGCTATCGATAGGCAATTTTCTACTTAACAACACAAAAAAGCGAAAAAAAAGTTTTAACCCGTTCAAAAGCTAAAGTTTATTGATCACTTACATTCCTAAGAAAGTACACTGTGCGTCACAACTATTGATCTTCGCCTTAGTCATGCAATGAAGTTCTTCTCCTTCCAGGCTTGATGTTTCATCGAATCCTGGACTTAAGCTAAGTAGAGTTTTTCAAAAGCATATAGAAAGTATATAAATAGTTATTCCGATGAGAGTTAGAATAAATATCTATATTCAAAGCTATATGGAGGTATATAAGTACATACATACATACATACATATCATGCTGAAAACAACACTTGACCGCTTCTTATTAAAAAAAAAATAAATCAATTAAATTCACTTCTGTCTAGAAAGGTAAAAATACTTTGTTCTACTAAGCAGTAATTTTTTAGTATCTCAAGAATGCAAGGTTGTTTGTTGTCTCGCGTGTAGGATTGAAATTAATGTGGTCTTTTGCTCCTTCTTTCAATGCTAGTAAATTAACATTTCAACCACATTGCATAGCTTGTTTGATTACTTTACAAACACTGGCTAACGATTGCTGCTGGTATTTTAGTATTTCTATTCGACTTTATAAAAAAAAGAAAAATATTTTGTGCAAAAACACGTAAATCCACTCTTTACATAGAGTTGGCCTTCAATTGTTGCTTAACAAAATTATGCATAATTTTATAAAAAAAAACGTATGTGAGAAAATTATTCGATTTACATAGCATTTCATAGGTGATACGAGTATTAAACAAACCGAGATAACGGCGGTATTGGCAATTTTGTTTTTAATATCAAAGTAATAAAATAACAAATCTGCAATTAAATCCCGAAAGTTTCTAAAGTGATTAAATTAAATATGTGCATAATTTATCGTTTTTAAAAAATATTTGAATGTACTAATTATAAAGCCATCATAAACAAAAACCTCAAAATATTGGCAATGAACTTTGCATAAATTTAAGTTTGGTTTAAAACAATCTAATTGCTAATTATGTAAATGAGTATTATGTATACTAGAGCATGTAAATGCCAAAAAGCGACTACATATTTGTAAGAGGAGATAATTTTGCATACGTAATGGAAATAATGGGACTGGCACTGGTCGATGTAAACAAAACACTATTCTACTCCTACAACCAAATACCTGAGGCCATGTAATAATTGTGTGAGAATAAATAACTGTGGTGTTTCTGATCTGTACAACATGCTTACATACATATGTATATTAGTATGTGTTTTAATTTCTGTACGCGTTGATCTATTGTTGCTGCTATAATTTTTGTTTTATGCAAATAAGCGTAAAAATGAAAATGAAGTGCCCGCATCCATATGTGACTACGAAAGCCGACACTCACGCTTAAATGCATGCGAAGTCAATGGTACATTAACGCGTGTGTGCATTAGACCGGGTCGGTCCCCATAAAAAGTAAAAAAATTAATTCCAATTTAATTACATTCTGAATCTCCACCACGAGGAAGCCAACTTTTCATCGCAAATCAGCGAGAGCGACGAAAACCGTTTCCATTTCTATGGATGTGTGAATAAGCAGAATTATCGCTTTTGCGGTACCGAATATCCGCTTATAATCCTCGAACAGATATTACACCCGCTCAAAGTTACTGCATGGTGTGCTGCTTACGCTGTAGGCGTTATCAGGCCTATATATTTTCAACAAAATGAACGCCGAGTGCAAACGACTTTTGCCTTCCTTAATTGGATGAGTTTGGGCTAGAAAACATGTGTTAAAGACCTTAAGGACCTGAAAGAAATTATTCGTGAAGCAGGCGAGAAACTATCGCAGGAAGTTCTGGCAAGAGTGATGGAAAATGCCACAAAATGGACCCATATGGTCATCAATTCTCTGAAAAGGACAGCAAAAATATATTTATGTATCCATATTTAAATGTTTTGTGGTCAAGAATGGATCAAATTGATAAACTACTATTTTCTAAAAGGCCCTTTGAAAGGTCGGGGTAATTTGTTTCATCCTAAATTCTCCATATCAAAAGCTTAAACTACTGTGAAATGTATTTCGCTGGCTGTTATTGTCCTCGAGCTACTTTATTTTGTTAAAAAATGATTGATTGATTGAAAAAAAAAAAACAAAGACAAAAAATTCCACATAATCGAAAAGCTTAATTCAAGTTTTTCATTTATAAGAATAATTTAACCAAAGAACATCGAGTAACAACTTTGGCGTCACTTTGCATGTGCAATTAACTTCAATATCACCTCCAAGGGATATGTAATACGTAATTATATCTTTTAAGCGATATACATATGTACATACAATTCTTTCAAATTGAAATCAAAATAAAGAGATATGTACAAAGAAAACTCGATTTTGGCTGTGTTTAGTCAGCTCTCGATGTGAGCTTTGAAATCAGCTGGGATAGCTTCAAACTATTTTCTTGCGACCCTGCCTAATATGCATACATTACATGTAAGCACGTACATACGTACACAGCCAAGAGCAAATTAGAATTTTCCATAAAAATTCGCAGGAGGAAGCAACAGCTCCGAACAAAGAAGGCAGCAAACGGCGACCATCAGTAACACCAACTAACCACCAAACCGACACCAGCAAACCAACCAACCGACATACGTACATACATATATATATATATATACATATTTATGTACATTACGGTGGTCCTTAAATGTAGGAAGGAAATTTTTACATCAGATTTCCTAAGCCTCAACGCCCCTACGTCGATGCTACTGTAGTCGAAGATTCCTCTGTGGAGACTCAAAAAATTAAAATGATTAGTTTTTTCATCTAATAACCAAAATCGATACTACTATAGTCAAAGATATCACATATAAATTATGGCGCGATTGGAGTCGGTTAAGGCGTGGCGAACAGGGGCCAAATTAAGATTACCCTATGAAGAAGTCTTAACCGACTCCAATCGGGAACGAAATTTGTATGTGATATCTTCGACTTTAGTAGTATCGATTTTGGGTATTAAATAAAAAAAAATATTTTTTATTTTTTAAGTCCCCATTAATAATTTTAATTTTTTGAGTTTCTATATAGGAATCTGACCTTTGACCCCTGTGCGACATGCCTTAACCGTCTCCAATTGGGACCAAAATTTGTATGTGATATCTGTAACCGTGATATTACCGAATGAAGGAGTGAGACTGAGAAAAATCGCTCATTTGATTTTGAAGGACCACCCTAATGTATATATGCGACGTGGCTGGGACGTGTGTGTCGCTAAAGTGGTGTGCGGCTGAAGGCGGTACGGGATGGACGTGCACACTTAGTACTACAGAGTTAAAGTCACGCTAGTCGCGCTGCGGCTAAATTAGTCGTTGTTGGCGTTGACCAGCAGCACCCAACTTCGCCGCCAATGAATTAGAGTGACAGACCGAACAGAACGAAAACAACAAAAACAGCACGAAAAAATACACCGATAAACCAAATCAGTCAGCCAGGCATGACTGCTGGTCGGCAATGGCAAAGAGGCAACAATAAAAAACAAGAACACGTCGCAATGAAATAATAAAAAAAATGAGTAAAAAATAAATAACACAGAGTAGAAAAAAAGATCGACCGATACAACAACCCATAAAACGAATAGAAGAAGAGCTGTGACAAAAAAAAGTTGAGGATAACAAATTTAAAAAAAAAAAAAATTAAGCTTCCGGTTTACGGTGTTGCTGAGCACTCTTCAATAAATCGCTGCTTATGCCTACCAATACATTTAGAAACTTAATGGGCCGCCAACCAGTCAACAAACCAACCAACCGACATATCACCAATACCACCCTGTCGCATACAAACAAACACAATTTATTAGTCTACGAAGTGGTGAGCTGTTGGCGAAGAGGTAAGAGAGGTTTACTACGGCTGCGTGTCTGGACGGTGGGTTTCGTACAATGTTACATTCTAACGACAAGTCGTGTTGCAAGTCAGACCACAAAAAAAAAATTACAAGAATAGTAGCAATGAAGCAAAAAGTGACGGCAACTATTTAGTCACACACCAACGTTCGTCGACACTTTGACGAGCCGTTGAACCTGAGCCGTAAATAAATTGGTTGGACATAAATTTTTTTGGTTCAGTTGTCAATTTAGACGAGTATCAGGTTATGCAATTTCAACAAGCTTAGAAAAACTTAGATTCAGTAAATTAAATTTTACAGGGTGTCCTAGACCAACGCGTCCACCCACTCTTAAATGGACGGATATGATTTTTATTGGATAACGCAAAAATATGATCTACCAAATCAGCAATGCTCTATTTTCTGGTTGTATTACCGACTTCCGGTTCCGACGGTTAATGGCTTAAATGGACCGGAAGTCCATGTTTTTCTTAATTACTTAGACATATTTTCACTACAGTTTCGGACTCTTGAGTACAAAAATTCGTAAGTTTTGATTGAAAATTTTTTCGTGGAAGTAGATGACGATTTAAAGTTCGAAGGTCATTTAGCGGCTGGAAAAAGCACTTAAAAAACTTTCAAACAAAGGTTACGTAATTTTATCCTCACTATCTGAATCTGTGGTAAAAACATGCATAATGGACTTCCGGTCAGTTTAACGCACTTCTAATACCACTAGAAGATAGAGAATCCACGATTTTATAAGCCATATTTTTGCGTTATTCCATAAAAACATTTCACTCTATTTTGGAGGGGGTGGACAGCTGGTCTAGGATACACTGTATATAAACTAAATACCTAAGACCACTTTTCAGCACCGGTCTTCTGCGAAAGGTTTGCATCAAAAATATATTAAGCGAGAGTTAAGCTGCACTTAGGACTTTTTTCCCCCTGAAGTAAATTCTTCATTGATTCTCGAGTGCGTAGAGACCTCAAGCGCAACGAACAACGGGTAGTTCATCCTCTGGGTTTGGGGCCACAAAAGCACAGAAGGTAATGAATGCTTGCAGGGAAAGCAGCAGCAACAACGCCAATAGGTACCGAGCCTTTTATTTTTGCAATAGTACCACACACCATCAGATAGAGCTTAGCAGGGAAGGAAGCATAATTACAGAACAGCACTGGGTTCCAGTCTCTGGTAAACGTCAGGCAAGTAAACTGTTTAGTTTAGCTGCCCATCTGACTTGAATTGTGCTGTTGTCGTCATCGTCTGAATGTCGCTTTCTTTTATATTTAAGTGGTGTCTCCACCCTCTCTATCTTACCTGATGTTCCACAGTAGCGTGGGTTGAAAATCGGTTTTTTTTAGAATTTGGATTGGTAATATGGTTTATAATGCTCTAAGAACAATCTGCGTGAAAGTTGACAATTTTTGGTCAATATCTTAGGCTCGCCCAAGTCCATCAAAGTTCAATGTGCTAAAAAAGGGTTTTTCTGCTGATGGCTCGAGGCGCCGGTCATGGCCGAATGGTTGGAGGTGCGAACTTCCACCAGGTAGAACCTAGGTTCAAGCCCCGCGCCGAGCAACATCTATGTACTGGAATCAGAAAACGTTTTCTCTAACAGCGGTCGTCACTTGGCAGGCAATTGTGATCCTCCGAGTGTATTTCTGCCATGAAAAAGCTTCTTAAAAAACAATCTACCATTCGGAGGCGGCATAAAACTGTAGGCACACCACAAATTGGAAGAAAAGCTCGGTCAAACATTTAGCTACAATGTGAGCGCCAAATATTTATTTTCAGTTATTTTAACTCAAGGCTATGGGCTTCCAATCATTTTACTGTTCTTGTCAAAGCTCAGTTCAGATGACTGCATTCTTATTCGGTATTTGGCTCTATTATATTGCCAAAAAACCCGACGTGGTAAGTGTTAATTACCTGGGGTTTAGATGTTTAAATTGAACCGAGGGTTGAGCGCTAAGCTACTTTTGATATTATTTTCATGTGTTTGTGTGGTATTCAGTAGTCTTATATGTAGCTCGGAACCTTGAAGCCTATCTAAACAGGTCTGCGGTCTAGAGTTGCTGGTAGTACAAAATGAAGTAATACAAAATGGATCGTAAATCTGGGAAGTTAAATAAAAGAAAAAGAAAAATAAAGAATAATATTTTCATAGTAAATTTTCATCTTATCATACATATCTCATGTTTCCGTTTCGATTATAGAATACTTATATGCCTTTCCGTCAGACGCTATGCTCAAGTAAATCTATCAGCAATTGCCCTACCACACAGAAGGCAACTTGAAAACTCGAATACCCCGGGCTGGCAAATTTGCATGTGGCAATTTAATTTAGTTATCTCCACCTTAGATCACCAGCCAGCCACTCTCACGTCTTCACCGGCTCCGCAGCGCATTTGCGCTTATTGCGCTTTCCAATGATCTCTTTCAAGCTCGTATTCCCCTCTAGCTTTGGTTTCCTTTTTTTTTTGTTTTGCTATTAGAGGTTTTTGCTTTCAATGTTTAGCGATTTTTACTCGCTTTTTTTCCTACTTCTAACTATTCTATTTTGTTTTTGTGCTTGTGCTTTGTTCTCAACATGTTACACTAATCTGGGCATTGCATCGCGCTGTTGCAAGTGCGCTTGCACATGCGGCATCTTGATGTTGATGCAACATGCTGGCGCCAGTGCAAATTTAATTTAATTCTTTTTATTTTGCTTTCAATTTCAATGCGCATTTTTTTTTTGCTGGCAAATTTAAATGCAACGCGGGATTAAACTATTAGAAACGCTTACCAAATGCAAAAGCCACACAAGCAGTCGCTCGCTTGGCGCTCCCAAACCGACAATCAAGCAATCGCAGTCGGAGTGGCAGTCGCACTCGCTGTCGTAGTAGAAGTCGTCTATTTATACATTACCAGTCTCAGTTGGACAGTCAGTCCAGTTTCAGAAAGTTTCGCTTTGGCGCTGCTCAGCTGCTGTGGCGGCATTGCTGCACATTTGCCCCTTTCGTGTCGTCCCAGTCATTTAGTTAGTTAGTAGTTGTTGGCTCTGGAGTTGGTGCACAGTGCCGGTTAGTTGGTTGATGTTGGCTTTGGTTGTTGTTGTTGTTGTTGCTATTGCAGCTGTTATTCAAGCGCGCTTATCTATTGGGATCCCTTCATGTTTTTGTGCTTCGATTGGCAGCAAAGTCAGTTGGTTTGGTGTCTGTCGTTTGGGATATGGTCGGATTGCAGAAACATACATTGTTGTTTTTTATTTTATTTTTTTTGTGCGATTGTTGCCATTGTTGTTGTTAATGTTATCGTGGTTGTTGTGCACAAAATTTTCCTTAATCGCGATGCACGTTTTCCGCTTGCACAATCAAAGCATACATTTGCCTCTTCCTCTGATTCCCAGAGCCTGTTGTCTGAAGCAGCTGGGCGCATGCAACATGGAACGTGGGTGAGGAAAAATTATACAATAAATGTATGTATGTATGTATGTATGTACACATACATAGTATGTGCGTGTTTGAATATACATATGTTTGTATGCGATGGACCGGACACGCTAGACTGTTTTGGGGTGTATGGTGGCAACTTGGGATACGCATGGTTTCAGCTGCGTGAAGTTAGAAATTTGTGAAATAGAAAAATTTGCATGCCATTGCTCGGTTCAAAAAATTCAATTTCCTAGTTCTGCGTCGTGAACACAAAGTCTGCTGGTGCACAAAGAACTTCGAGTTCAAGTAATTTATGATTATTTGATTAGTATTGCCAACAAGTGCTACTTGGGGCTGAGAAGGAAATTCAGGAGTAAAGTCCGTGCCGGTATATGGCGCAGAAGCATGGACAGTGGTGACAACATCCGATGAGGCGGCTCTTTGAGTATTCGAGAGAAAGATTTTGCGGAAGATTTACGGGCCTTTACACGTAGGCGACGGCGAGTACCGCAGATGGTTAAACGATGAGCTGTATGAGCTTTACAACGATATGGACATAGTGCAGTGAATGAAAATACAGCGGTTGCGCTGGTATGGCCTTGTCGTTCGAATGGACACCGACTCTCCAGCTCTGAATGTATTCAATTCGGAACCCGCTCGTGGTAGCCTTTCCGCTGGAAACGAACATATGCCTATACTTTGGAATTTATATGTAAAGCAAACTATTTTAGATTTGGCATGTGGCGGGATTTCAACCGCGACATCGCTGATGTCAATTAACACACTGATTAAAGTTTAAAGTGTTAATTATTTATTAGAAAATGTAACCAATATTCAGATTTACAACCCGATACGGTGCACTTGATAAATTAAACATTTTATAGTTTGTAAATTTTTTATTATTTATCAAGAATTCGGGTTCAAAACCTCTTTCTTTGTAAATTATAAATTATCAAGATTAAAAATGCTATTATCAAGCGTTTACAAATTGATTTTCGTATGTACATACTTATGCAAATATGTATGTGAAAATCATAAAATCTGTATATTTAAAAATGTGTTTCTTTCATTTAAATACTGCATGTGCCGGCATTTGAACTTGTGACACACGGAATTATAGTCGACATCTCTACCTACTCGGCTAAGGCAGTCAAAAGCTTTTTTGCTTTCAAATTCTTATTTTTCATATGTGAGAATGAAATCAGTTCCACTCATGTGCAAATCAGTTCCCTTCGTGTAGAAATCGTAGCGCTTTTTGTTTTATAAATATTGACACAGAATGCGATGGGAGATTTTGCTTGATAAAGATTTTGATACAATTTCTTTACAAATAATTTATAAAGAAAACACAGAGTTGGGCGGTTCATCTTTTAAAGTTTGTACCGATATTTGGAATATCGATTTCTTTTATCCCGATATTAATGGGTACCCGATATTTTTACAGCGATAATTTAAATGAGTACTCTATCGATACATTCGGTTCAATAAAGTGTCCCTGACTTCTCCACGTTCGGTTTGTCACAAGAAAAGCACAGTTAAAAAGTGGGTATTATATAGAGAAAAGTATGATTCACGAATTAAAAAAAAATATCAGTTAGCTTGCATGAACTTAGTTGGTCTAGGAACGACCAAGCATAGAACTAATGTCGTAGTGTTATTAGAGATTTATTTACATAAATATTCTCTGAACTTTGACTAGCTTTTTTATCTTTTAGTTTTTGCTGATCGCCCATTTCAATTCCAAAGTAACCTTTAGCCTTATAGGCTCTTGAGTTTCCGAGTCTATTAAAAGTGTAAGCGTTTAATTTTTTTTTTTAATACCTGTTTATTCACATTCTGTGTATGTACATAAAGTTCTATCGCGGAATTGTGCATCGCATTTACTCTCCATTTTTCCATTAAAGTTCACCCTCTTGTAACTCCAGAAAACTATATTACGTGGTCTCTGAGTTCTGTAAAACTTAGAGCACTGTCTAAACTAAACGCTTCTGGTTCATACTTTGCCCTACACCAATCCATTGCGACTCGTGAAGCATCGCTAAGTTGTTGCAAATGTTCCAACAAGACGCGAGCTCAACTTCTTTGTTTTTCCTATAGACTTCTAATAGGCATACCTACAAGTTCTTAATTATTTTTAAAGAAAATATATAAAAGTAAGTTGCTCACAAGCGGCCAAAACTGTTGCACACAAAAGGGTTGCTATCTGTGAACGAAAAAACTTGCCTGGTGTAAATACAGTTGTATGCTCTGATCCTCCATTCCCCCGGGGAGAAGGTGAGAGGAAATTAAAACTAAAAAAAAAAAAAAAAAAAAACGGCGGTTGAGGTAAAAACAAATTTGCTGCACTTTCATGTCTCAGAGGCTAACGGCTTTTTAAAGTCAATAATTAAAAAAAGGACTGCAAAAATAAAATATCTGTTTTTTCAGAAGTTCCAGCTCGGTAAGATTTACTTCATTTTAAATCAATAGGGGGATTCTCTAAATGTTGAAAGCCCTTTATACGGCGTAAGAATTGCTAGCAAAGTTTACCACTAGGCGTAAAAACCGAAAAAAAGAGAAACAAATGCCATAAAGTATTAAAAAACAAAACAAGTAATTTTTAAGCAAAAAATAAAAAAATTGATCATGATACAATTATCGGATCTAAACCAAATTAGTATGGGACCACCTTTCCTTAAAAAAAAAAATTTATATATAGAAATATTTTGACGTAGTCCAAAGTTAAACTGTGTAAAATAAACCCGGTTTATCCGGTTTTTTTCATAATTTCAAATCGGGCCAATGATATTATCTACTTTAAATATCTTGTTAAATTAATTTGCAGCAACACTGCAAAGCGGGAAATAACTTAAGTACTACAACAAATCTGGAAACTTTTCATTTTATTAAGTGGGTTTATTTTTCTCAGTAAATTTTGACTTAACTGTAATTTTTTTTATCGTGGGTTAATGGGCAAAAGAAGCGCTTTTAGTAGAGCTAAAAAAAAAAAATTTAAATGGAGGAAATACAAACCCAAGCGGGATACATTTAAAAATTTCAAAAACCGAAGTCCGAACGCTGTTTCGACGCGACAATAATGAAATATTTTTTAGAAAAGTTGGGATCAATTCTGTGAAGTGAAAATTTTTTCGACTATTTAAACATTTTTGGTTTAAAGTGATAGGAGTGAAAATAATTAAAAAAAAAATAAAACATGCAAAGTCCCATACAAATTTGCCAAAAATAATATTTCTACTTAGGATTTATGGGATGCTGAATTCTAAATTTATTTTGAAAGTCGCTCTATAAATTCTTTAAGGTATTTAAATTGGATAGTTTTAACACTACAGTGAAACCTCGATATAACGAACCTTTATAAAACCAAAAATTCAATATAGTCAAATTTTTGCTGGTTACCCTGAAAAAATCTCTTTATGCGAGATTTTCCACGCAAAAATGCTCTATTGATATAACGAAGAAATTTTGAGCAAAAGTCTCTAAATTACAAAATGTCAACACAAAATCCTGTTATGTTATTGGCTAGAGTGCCGACTGAAAAAAAAGAACTTAAGTATACTTATAACGGCTTTTTTTTCCAAAATTTGGAATTTTTCGTTGTACCGCGGATTGTATACACATTCTCATACTCTGTAAATATATCGAAATTTTTAATACGGATCTTAACCAATTAAATATGAACAACCCTAATGCCTTTGTGGCCGACTTATACATTTAAGTATACAAAGTAGCCTTCGATTCAGAATGGTCTGTTAAAACGTTTAAACAACCGAAGCGTTAATACATTTGTAGCTTGCACACATTTCACATCAAAGCAAATTTAAAATAATATTTATTTCACAATCAGTTAAATTTCATATTTTAGGCAATTTTTTTTTGTAGCAATTTTCAATTCACGCATTCTCAACGGCCAATTAATTTGGGTCAAATATTGTACTTACACTGCGAAATTATGCCAATTTGGCACTTAGCACTTTTTGCGCGTACACTTTGTTGGCGCAATATTTATGTTCATGTTTACGTTCGGTTTTTTTTATTGCTTTCCTCATTTGCCTCTGCTCGCTGTTTAGCCGAAACCAGGAAAACATAAAAACACAGAAAATTAAATAATTTTGGGCTATTTTAATTGTTATGCGTTGAAAAAGTAGTAATTTGATATTTACGGAAAAAGAAGCAACACAAAAACGGATTAAAAACAATTAATAATAATTGGCTTCGAACAGCTTTACCTGCTGACCGTAAGCTTTTGCCCTTGCTACATTTCTGCTGCATTAATTTTCAGATAATTCGATTATTAATGGTATTTTAAATCTTAAAAAAGGGGTGTTTCTGTTCTTTTGTATTACATAAATAAATTGGTGTAGTGGTTATTTAGAGAAAAATGTGTTAAATCGTTTTCTTTGTTGTTTTGGATACAAAAAATTCCATCTAAGAACAAATTGTTATTATTCGCACTGTCGTTGGATTAAGCGATGTGGTGCAGTGGTACTTGAAGCCCACAACTTATTGCTAATGATTAGAGCACTCATGTCAATTATGGGTAACTGCCAACAACTCTTTGTGTTTACATATGTATACAGTGACTCAAACAAATGATGTTGTTTTACTATAAAAATACCGTCCAAGCTTTAACTGAAACAATATAAATCAAACTTTTAAATTTTATAAAAAAATTAGAAAAACAACAACTAATCTTCATCGAAATTTCCATTGTTTAATCTGACTTTTTAGAATGTTTTTGGGTATGGAGTTTAACAGCCCATACAATCTTGGTTTAATCAAGTACAAGCTTCAAACGGCCAAAAAATCCCGTTGATTTTTGACCTTTTTTTGTGACTAATTTTTGCACTTTTTTCATGAATTTCTTATGAAATAAAATGCAGGATACCATTAGTAACGAAATTTCCAAAAATCAACGCCAGTTTTAGTAATTTTCACCGCAAACCGCAAAAGAAGTCCAAAAAAAATTCTTTTAGCCGGTTGAATCTTGCGCTTCATTGATTAAAATTGTATGGACAACAATAGGTAACAAGATCAACGGAAATAAGGTTACATTATTACATTTTTAAAAGCGAAATAAAGTCAACAAAAATTTGGAAATAAAGTCATTGACGCTATTTCCTCATTCAAATGGAAATAGCGTCAACAATGCTTAAAGTATGTCGATTCATAGAAAAAATGTTGTTCTTACAATAAACATTGCACCGTAATTGTTCTTTTTTAATAGATGACAAAGGTTATTGCCAAATCCTCAGTGTGGTGATTTTAATCCACACACAATCATGAACTACCACCAATTGATTTTATTAAAAAAAATTTAAATTACGAATATGTAAAAACACGATGCGAAAAACTAAACGCAAAGCACAGCTGGAATACGCGAAATATTTGAAGAAAGAGTGTAGGAATTATCCAGAACTTGCAAAACATGTTTCGTTTCCACAAAAATAGAGCCTGAATAGCCTTTATAAATTAGAAAATGTTAGTTGAGAAAAAGAAGTGCATGCAAACGATTTCACAAAAATGTATTGAAATGTTATTTTTTTTTACAAATCGAAAAATTAAATGCTAAGCAAATTTAATGTTTGAAAGAGCAATAATGTCAATCGATTTTATTTCGTTTTTAAAAAGGTTATAATGTCAATTGACTTTATTTCGCACCAGGGTGGGAAATAAAGTCAATTGACCTTATTTCCGTTGATCTTATTACCTGTCACCCTATAAAACTGCATACTCAAAAATATTCTATAGGTTTAGATTAAAAAGTTGAAAATTTGATGAAAATTTGTTGAATTTTCCTAAATTTTGTATACAGTTTGTAACTGTAATTTATATGTTTTTAGTTAAAGCTTAGACGGTATTTTTATAGAAAAAAAAAACAAAACAAAAAATAGCTTGAAAAACTTTACGAATATTAAAAAAAAATTAACACGTGGTCATTTGTTTAAATCACTGTATATTCGCGCACGTAAGCCGGACTGCGGTGGGATGCGCAGTGGCGTTACCGGAATTATCGGCTTACACCTTTGTATTTAGCAACTTGAATGGCCGCTTTTTAATTTTAAATTGTATTTTTTTTTTTTTTTTTTTAAACCGCTAATTTTTTAATTATAATTTGTTTTTTTTTTTTTGTTTCTTTTATATACATACATACATGCATACACAATTTGTACCTACCAGTGATGGGCAAAGATGTGTTTTCTACATACATAAATACTAAGTAGTAGGTACACAATTATGTGAGTATTTATGTTGTAGTAGAAGTCCTAAACACTGCGTTTAAGGCCCAATCCATCCTTGAGGTATCATTTTTCCGTTGGAAAAAGTTATAACAACCGGTAACAACATAAAAAAAAAATGCCGACCAATTGATAACCTCCTTTTTTCAAGTCGGTTAAAAACATTTGCTTGTGTATTTAATGATACGTTCTATCGTTTATTTTGCAACTGAATAGATTTGGAACAATTTAAGAATATTAACCGGATATTCCGTTATACGGATATCTCCAGCCCTAATAGTTAGCGATTATTGTTTTTTCCTGAATCGTTTATTATTTGGAAATCAACTAAATTACTTAGTACTTTGATATTTATCAGCTTCCAATACTTTTGTACTTAAGTATTTAATATTTAGAAACTTCTAAGTAAATACCAAAGCTTTTTTACTTAAGTATTAAGACATCTCCAAATGTAAAGGTACTTTATATACAAAAGTATTTAAGATTGTGCCCATCACTGCTGCATGCTTATGTAGTTACATATATAACTATTTCTTAGTTACTGATTTACGTAAAAAATTTTATTATTTTTAATTGCTGAAAACTTAATTTTTATACATACGTATTTACATAGGTATATGTATTTGTATAGTATGTAATGTTAGCACTATTTTTTTGTAAAAAAGGTATAAATATTTATTTCCAACAAAGAATGCCATTTGGTTGGCTTTTTCTGTGTAAGACGGTTCTTTTTCTTCGATGATTAAAGCTACATATACGACGACAATTAAGCAGATGCAGTAGAAACAACCAACCTACAACTGCTTTGTGACGGTCTGGTACGTCGCCATTATTCAGAGTGTTGGCAGTTGACGCCAAAGCACAAATTTAGTACCCAGTAAAACACGTCAACTTATACACATGTTTTGATACAGAGTTGTTGTTGTTGTCTTTAAGACCAAATGACAGGTTTAGAGCCGACTCCTCTTTCATAAATTTCTGTGTTTGCGTCATTAATAATGCTTTCGTTAAATGGTGGTTCCTTTATTGTTTGCCGATTACGCAGCAAATCTTGATGGATGGTCAGTGTCAAATATGTTAGCTCCACATTCAAACTCATACTGGTATAGGAGATCTTCTGTACCTACTGCTACTGATGTATCAAACCAAAGGGACATCTAATTTTTGGAGCTTTCAGGCGAAATCTAAAGTTGATAATATGGGTGAGTTTCATACAAAACGGTTCAGTGGAGTCTGATATAAATAAATATCGGAGATAAAACATCAATTTGGTCGGAATAAGCGCTTCGTGTCGTGGCCCTCGTCACTGAACGGGATTTTAGGATTGAAATTTATATTGAAGGTGATGATGCAGGATCTAGTGCGGGCCCCTTTTTGACCCAATTTTTATACAAACCAATATGTGGAGTTGAAAAATTGTTCCTTATGTCTATTATATCACTAATATACCCAAAAGAATCCAGGACCCGTGAATCTCAGTCTCTTCCTGCCCAGTGAGATTTCCTCTCTGTTGAATATAAGGAGCTCCCTCGATATTTTCAAGTCCCTTCCTAGCCATGCAATATGATAGCAGGTATTTACATCTGGCGCCTGTCTCTGAGAAGAATAATACTTGTATATTGGGTTTGTTGTTAGCAAGCAGTGTGCTCAACCTTCCTTGCCAACTCGTCCGCCATCTCATTGCCTGACATACTTTATGTGCCACTGTAACTAGGCACATATAAAAGGTGAATAGTAGACTGCTCTGTCATTACGTTAAGTGATTTGCTTGTGACAATATTCAGAGCTTAAACATCCGTCTTACTATCTATAAATATTCTTGTATCCGATGGGCCCTATGCTTAAACACCCAACAGCTTCCTGTATGGTCGTAGGTTTGGCTGAGAAGGCGCTACAGTAGTCCGTTAGGCGGACTGAGTTTTGTATGCGCCTTAAGCCTTATTTTCTATTTTGGAGCCATCCCTCGCTGTTAATCTGAATAACTGCCGAAGTCTGATGACTGCGCTAGCTGCACTTTGCTTCCCCTTAATATTTATTTATGGGCAGTGTATTAATCGTTTTCGTGGATGCTGTGCGTAGAGCCCCGCTGATCCATTTGAACTCTCCTTTGGACTCTCCTTTGAACTTTTTGCAGTGTGTTGGTGGCTGATTTTCTAGCAAAATAATTGGAAATTATGCTCCCTTCTGGGTGTCGGGCCACAGAGACAATGCATGAAACTGCGCAACTGATGCCCTGGCAAGAAAAGGTTCCCATTAAATGTTGCCACTGCGTTTGGAACATCTGGCGATGTCGTTGTCCACCGGTACTCTTGGGGCTCATGTAAGCTCAGCGAGCGCTGGGCTAAAACAACGTGCGAAATTGCAAGATCCTTCTGGCCTGGGGTGGACCGTTGGCGGTAAAAGCAGCTATTTATGCTTGCCAAGCTCTCGATATTTGTGGGAGTTCTAACAGGCCATTGTGCGATTGGTATACACGCGACAAGATTGGAAATTTTAACTGATCACTTTTCCATTAGCTGTCAAGAAGATCTTAAGGTCGTAAGAAGTCATCTTAACACATTCCATTAGACTGTCTAGTCATTGCGAGGCTAAGTTGGAAATATCTTGTCTCGCATTTCCTGACTAACCCTGAGAAGCTCTCAGGCATTGAAACTAAGCGCATACGTAATCGGGTCGCAGCGTTCCGCCGACTAGATATATGGTCTGCGTTCAGCTTTCGTGGTATCACAAAGAACAATCTCTTAATTGTCCAAGAGCGTACCTTCTCAGGGGCAACCGCTATAACCTAACCTAACCTATACTGTTTTTTACTGTTCATAACATTCTCCACACTCCGAGACCTAACAAAAATCCGAAAGTAATTCATTTGCACAACAAAAAAAGTCTGAAGAAGACATCTGTAATGGATAAAATGCTTTGAATATATTCTTACAAACGCTAGACTCGACGCTGGCAACTCGCCTTTTTTACAACACGTAATTTTTACAACAGATCTTGTTGGACTCGCTTCATACATACATTCATAGTAAGGAGTTCCATGTTGGGAATTTTTGGTAAGACATTTTCTAAAAGTCTGGATAAGAAAATAAATACAATGTACGTAGGACGATGAGATATTTACAAAAACAAACATTTCAACTCAATGCCGTAAGAGAGCTTTGCAAACAAAATTACCATTGCCAGCTTTGGACACTGTTTGCGTAATCACTTTCGAAAAGTTTTTGTTAAGTTTTAGCTTGAAGCGACATAAAACAAAATTAAGCACGAATAAATTGAATAACTAACTATTGAAATGCAAATTTATCGTTAAAATTAATATATTTTATACAAAGAGTTTTCAGCTTTTTATCTATTATTTATACATATTATACAATTGCTGAATTAGCGCTAAGCTATCGGCCCGCAAGTTACGGCCACTAATTGCAGTCACTACAGAAACGTAATGTCTATCACGAATAAAGAAGCTTTGATAAATATTTTCCGTAAGTTTCTTATGTATCTACATACTTATGTACTTATATATGTATGCCTGTAGAAATACCGACACGCTGCCTGTCTGACATAATCAAATATTGATAGATTTCTGATGAAGCTAAATCTCCCGATGGCGCGTCATAGTAAATAATTTTGATTTTGATTTTGATTTTGAATTCTATTTAACGCTTAGTTGCTTAATATATAATTTATATGCCTCAAGAGCTTTGATAATTACAGCATAAATATAAGTTGCTGATAATTCATTATTCATAGTCGCTTTTTACTTTAATTGCCTTAATTGCTTCTTAGGAATGTTTAAAAGTTATTTATGAATACCTTGACATTCGGTAGCTGACAGGTCAATGTACCGAAGGGTTTTTGTACATATCTACATATATACATATGTATATGTATTTGTGTAACTTGTGCCGGGGGATTGTTGTCTTAAAGCCTACTCAGCACCAAACCCACCAGCCAAGGCAGAGTTCTAAGAAAAATCTACAGTAGCCCACAGATTTTAGTCTCGCAACCACTCCATGTCATCCCTCTCTTAATGTTTTTTTTGTTTCAGATTTTTTTGTTGAACGAATTTTTATGTCAAGTCATTTAACATGTTGCCTTATCGCTTTATTGCATTATGAATGCATATTATTAATAGCGCGCCAAGTTTTTTATAAAATTATAAGATTTTTTGTTCAAGTTTGACTGTGCGTTGAACACTTGAAATACTGCACATACAACAAATGGCATAGCATCGACAATTTCTCAGGCAAAACTAAGAGCAAAATAAAATAAGTGAAAAGTATGTTGGTACTTAAACCTGCTTATATACATACATATATACGTTCTTATGTACAAACATATGTATGTATGCATGCATGTGTGCATTTTTATGTAACATGACGCTATAAATAGTAACTTGCTTCCATGCCGATCTCGTCTGTTGACTTTATTCTGCGACTTGCGATGAAAAATGGGAAAAGTTCATTATATGGGTATTTGAGCATTGAAATTGAAAATTTCCCACCAGCACAAGTGTTCAGCTTAAGCGCCAGCAATGATCCCAAGAAAAACTCGTTAGGTTGAGTTAAGGTTCGCTAGACTCCTCATATTGCTCATAAATTGCATTGTGCTTTACTATGTACATATGTACATTAGGGTGGCCCAATAATATATAGGTAAATCAACCTTTTTGATTTTTCCTGCTGCCATCCCCTAGAGCTGAAGAATATCAAAACTAAGGAGCCACGCATTTTTTTATTTTAAAAACAGTTAATATTTAACCGTGCCGCCGGGGCTTTGAACTTTTCCATATATTTGATTTAAAAGCTCAATAAAATAATAAGTTCCTTCATCAATACAAAAATTTTAAGAATAGATTTCAAAACATTTTTGTACGGGGTTGCCACTTTTCTAAAAAAATACATCAACTGTTATTAAAAATTTCATCCTAATGCCACAATATGGGAACACAATGGAATGTTTATGCACTCCCAGAAAAGTTATTGAAAATACATGCTTTAATGCCATTTATCTATAGTAAATTTTTTTAAATTATGCTACATGCGGTTAAGTAAAATATGAGTTTAAAACAAAAGGTGTTAAAATTAAGTTTTAACCCCTACATATACTGGATAGAGTCGGCGCCTATCTAAAAAATTTAAATGAGTGCGATATATTGTCGGCACCATGTCAAACTATCGAATGTGCAAAAAGGCATATTGCATCATTTTACTTAACTTATATAATTACCTCATCTTAATTAACAGTTGGGTGGCAACCCTCTTTAAAAACATGTTAATGCAAAGCTTATGCGTACACCTTTCGTGTGATACCCATATTGTTGTATAAAATAAGCTTAAATTTTTAATAATCATTCTTCTATGTTTTTTAGAAAGGTGGCAACCCAGTTCAAAAATATTTTTAAATATCTTCAAACGGTTTTAGTTTTGATGAAGAAACTTAAATATTTTAGTCACATTTAAATAATTTAAAATTTTAAAATATCTGGCATCCCTATTTTTCAAGTAGTGGAGTAGTATGCAAAAGAGAATTAAACACATCAATTGAGCTGTTCGTGTTGTGATGTGTTAATGAAAACATAAAATAAAAAATTTGTGTATATAACGGTGAGGATTATCGGCTATTAAAACACACTAAGTAAAATTTTTAAATAAAGAATAATCACAGTGTTATTTTTTGAAGACTTCTGAACGGAAATAGTCTTATTCGTTCAAAAAATGTTTATTTTTAGCGATTTTATAGCATTTTTACCAAAAAATGTATTTTCCCCATGTCATATGCATGGGAAACTTCAAAGCCCCGGCGGCACGGGTAAATATTAATCGATTTCAAAAAAAGAAAAAAAAA